>NC_061100.1:55699482-55714482 GCF_015104395.2 Macrobrachium nipponense
CTTTCGGCCACACGAGGCCGCACGGAATGGCATTGAGGATCTAGGTCATCTTTGTTGCTTGGTCCCTCTCCAGCATCTAAGTCCAAAATACATCTCACACGATCCCTACCAAGAGGCAAAACGTGCCTTTCGTGCTCCATTCGATGTTCAGACATCTCTACATACGTTTTGAACCACCACAAATACTCAAACACTCGCAAAAGTTTGGCAAAACACAATTGCGGCAAAAGATCGCTCTCGGACGACACATCGCTGATGCTTGCTGGTGCGAGAAGAAAGCAATTCGCGCATGTGCACCTTGACCCGTGAACTCCCAGCATCCCTCAAGGCCTGTGATTCAAAAGTTTTCGCCAAGTAGACCTATAATTATTTTTCCGTGAATTTTTTCAAAAGCATTTTTGCGTTGACGTATCATCCATCGATTAAGCACCCAACAGACAATTTTCATCAAGGTTTAATACATCCAATAGGCATTTAAGGGTTAAGGTGGGTGTCAGAGCAGGATGCCGAGGCAGAGTCCTGCTACCAAACAGTACAGTAAAAATGTAAACCATCCAGTTAGATCTTCACCAAGTCATCAGTATACTAGAGTGGATTGTTGTGTTGTAAGACTAGGGTGCGATGGTGTGTTGAAAGTCTAGGGCAAAATGCAATTTCAGAAGGCACGCTGGCCTATGTGTATACCCAGTTCGAATGCCGCTGCAAGTTGTGTTCTCTAACACCTGTCAAAAAAAAAAGGGGCAACATCTCTCATTTCTTTGGTTTCACCATTAAGCCTGGTAAGTACCTGAAAAGGTCACTGAAAGGTGGCAGAGAGGGGTATGGAGAAGGGCGTACAAAGAGGTGCTAATTAGGGTCGAGAGGATTTAGGCTGGTGGGCAGAGATGCAGGTGTAAGGCACAGAGAAAACAAGGATACTGGTGTGAGGTTAGGTCATGTAAACTCCACATGTGAGGGTGAATTTGTAAGATTAGGCTGGGAATTGGAACAATGATTTCAAGGGGCTGCCATCCCAGAAGTCTTCTACCTTTCTTGAAAAGGCAAGTCATTATCGGTTTAAGGCCGGTGTCTTCATTGGATTTGGGAGCAGAGATGGCTGTGACAGGTGTTTGACAGGCAATAAATAAAAGATGACAGGACATTAAAATAATAATTTTGCAGGTGGCTGATTATATGATCAAGTTTTCATACTTAAGAAATCGTAAAAGCAAAAGGTGACACGCAATGAGTCAAAACATCTCAAGAATCACAACAATGCTTTTGCTTGTACTTTGTTTCCCAAAATAATTTTCTCTATTTCTTCCATGTTTCCTTTCATTTTTCTCTTATTCTAAAAACAGAAAAATTCAAAACAAGTGTCAGAAAGACACTTGTCACACATCCCATCTGATAAAGATGTTGCACGGGCTAAACAGTTGTGAATGTCTAAAAACTTATTTTGAATGATAAACATGATTCTCTCTCTCTCCCTATATAGTACATAAACTTATTACTAAATCATGTCTGCAGCAAAGTTCGTATTTGACAACTCAGGCATAAATTGCAAAATCCAACTCAAATTTAATTCCACTAGGAATTTAACTTTACCATTAAAGCAGATCTGCCTGTATATAATACTCTACTTAACTAAATTTTAATATACAAATCATTTACACCACCTAGTGATCCTTTTATCTATCATCCCACCAGTGTTATTACTTACACAACCCTGGCACTGACAATAGTATGGATAATTAAAAGTAAACATTTTGCATATGGCAGCTGCTATAAGATAGTGGACAGTGAAACAAAAAACTTGGGAAATATGAAGATAAACTTCTGAAATTTAATGGTGCAAAAGTACATCAGCTGTTTTGTTTTAAGTTCCCGGGATGTATTCAACTCTCCAAATATTATAATCATGCATGTCCAGACTCTGTCACATTAGGTCCTTGATCTGATTTTGAAACAGTCAGTTATCTCAAAGTGGTGTGGTCTAATAAGACCTAAGGGGGAACTTATGATCTGCATGATATGCTTCATAGTGTTTCATTGCTAACACCATCCCTAATAATTTTCTCTATGGTGCTGGATCACATTCTTGTGGGGTTCATTTTCATTGAATAGTATGCCAGGGAATGTTTGATGTCATCAGTAATCTGGAACATTACTGCTCCTATCCCCACGTCACTGGCATCTATGACCATATAGTATGGTTAAAAAGCTTTTAGATTACCATATCTTTCATCCTTACTTTTCCTTCTATCCTCAGACCTAATTCCTAAGATAAAAAGAAATTACTAACATGGCACCTGTGTCTGTATCCCCATGAATAATTGTTCCCATTTTCCTATTTTTTTTTTACAGAACTTGATGTTCTGTAAAAAAAAAAAAAAAAAAAAAAAAAAAATGTATTATTCCCAAAATTAACATGACAAAAAAAAGGAATTGAAGATGTTAAGGCCACGATGAACCTCACTTCTAGCAAATAAGAAAATTAAAAATTGAATACCTTTTGACAGCCATTATTTTAAAATACCTCAAATATAATTTCAAAGTCTGTCATGACCGAAGTCATGTCAAAAAATTCCTCATCATGTGATCTAAACTATACCATCTTTACTGGCAAGTCTAGCTCAATCCTCAGGCAAAATGTCTCACCAGTACAAGTTACTGCCGGAATATCTCATCATTACTCAGGATTATATTGCCCACTGGAGACCCTCTTTAGATACATGCACATATGACCACACTCATTGTTCTAGAATATTGCTTCGCCACTCCCTATGACACAGAAATCTCTTGACACAATGCAGATTAACAGGGCTATGTGATCTACCCAGATTTTTTATCTGAATTTTTCTTGGCTCTTCATGAGGGCTCTCGTATCTTGGTTTTACTGACTAGTGTTCCTCTCGCCAAGAGTTTGCATAAAGACGCCAACATTGTTGGGGCATTCCATCAGGTTTACTGTGACATACTTCCAATACTCCATATAATATATACTAATTGTCCTACAGGAGATGTCAACATAGCTTAGCCACTACCCTTTCATCCTCCTGGAACGACCAGGACTCGGCATGAGCAATAGAGTTCCTTATAAATTTATTCAGCCACACTATGTGTCAGTCACTGCCAGAGAAATCTCTGACACTGGCTGCTGTTTCACACAATGCTTGTACCCATATTTAATGCCTATAGCCACACACATCATGACAATTTTATGGGTAGCATAATCACAGTTGTTGGAAGAGTGTAGTGTTCAGTGAAGAAAAACTCGTCCTCCTCATCCTCAGTGAGTTGCAGAACCATAACCACCTCCTGTGTGCCCAGGACTTTGATTACCCTGTGGTTTCCATGTAAGTGCTTCATGAACAGTTTCATCCAAGTATTGTAGATCTGTCTACTTAACACCAGCAACCATTCTGAGAAAACTCCAGACAAACCATCGAAGAGTTTTGATCCTTGTAGGAATAATGAATCAGTAGCCTCATTGCACATGGTGGAGATCATGCATTTGGTGCAGTAGATTGCTATAACTATTTTTGTCATAGTCACGCGATATAAGCTAGGGTATTCAGTAAAGTCGAAATGTCATGTTATTTCACCATGAGCAATTTCTAATTCACACTCCATCATATCAACATTCTTTAGAATGAAAATCTTACTATGTACTTCAACAATTAACCCCTTATCAGACAAATATACCTTCAGAACACCATAATGCTTATACAACTGATCCCCAATAATATTGTTTGAATCCAATTCATATGGCGAGTTCTTCAAAGTAGATTCTAAAACACCTAAAGGCAACACATCCCCGGAAATACTCTCATGTGAACCTGCTATTACTGCTTGAACCTGATTTCTAATCTCTTCCAATAAAGATTCCTTTTCTTTTCAATATCAACAAGTTTACTTTGTACCGTAAAGAAAATTACAGCCAAACCCAGATAACACTGGAATGTTGTCACAGCCAAACGACCCATTTCTCCAAAACCCACAAACACCAACTGAAACTTGTCTACCTAACACCATTAACACCAAAACTCACCATTAACCCCAAAAAGCCCCATTACTAAAAGAAAAACCCAACATAATACATAACCACCAAACACAAACCCCTAGCAAAAGACTGCATTCACCAAAACAAACCTAACACCTCGAAAGAAAAAAACATCCAAAACTCACCTGCGAGATGCAATCTCATAAACCACAAAACCACAAACTGCTAAAACCATAAGTCACCAAACTATATGTAACACCATAACTATAAAAAAAAAAAAAAAACTTTACATGCACATGTCCCTACATCTTAAAAATCACATATCACCCTCTCAGGAAACTCTCTTAAACCAAACTGGAAAAGAGAATAGGGAGAGAGAAAAGAATAGATATTAAACACACGCTCCCCTTCACAATTACGCTGTCATCTTGATCTTAGATATATGCATTAACCTAGATAACCCCCTATTCTCACCTAGAAACATAAATCTATTCCCTTTCTTTTCTTTAATAACCCTAAATGGACTAGCAAATTTTGGCCCCATTTTATAGTTCAGCTCATTTCTAACATTACCCTTCAAGACCATGTTATCCCCTGCTGCTATCTTGACATCTGTTGATTTTTCATTGCTTCTCTCAATCATTTCTCGTGTTTTTGACTCGAGATTTCTACTGAGGGCATGTCTCTCTTTTGCCGTAGAGATCAATGACCTAAACGTATATTCCCCACGAGAAGGTACGGCCAACAAATCAAATGTACCTTGTACCGGACAACCAAACAGCGCCTTGGAAGAAGACGTCTGAATAGCAGCGACGGCAACTCCGTCATCACTTTGTGTTTAGCTGGTCACGTGATACACACAGCTACACAAGGTCGGACAAACAAATCAGTACGACCTATGTTGAAATGGCCACAGCAAGGAATTTTCCTAAAAAAGTTGAAAGAAACTGATTTTCCCGGCGCTGCTTTTGTGTTTAGCAGTGTGCAAGATCATTCAGCATGTCCGCTTGTAAAAAGGTTAGAACAAAATCGAGTTTTATGAAGTATTGAATGAAATAACCAGAGGCTCCGAGCGTTTTTCATGGGTCAAAAACCTATAAATGCATTATATATTTAATATAGTAACCCAACTAAGTGTGATTGGAGTCTTTGTGGAAATAACTTCCTACTGACATTACTATTATAATGTATATGGCCTCAATATATATATATATATATATATATATATATATATATATATATATATATATATATATATATATATATACATATATATTATATATATATATATATAGATATATATATATATATATATATATATAATATATAAATATATATCTCATGTTTTTATCTCTATCTCTCTCTTTTCTAATATATATATATATATATATATATATATATATTATTATTATAATATATATATATACATAGTATATATATATATATATATATATATTTATATATAATATATATATATATATATATATTATATAATATATATAATATATATATATATATATATAGTATATAATATATTAATTATATTATATATAATATATATTAATATATATATATAATATATATATTTATATATAATTTATATATATATATATTATAATATATTATTATAAATATATATATAATTATATTATTATATATAATATATATATATATATATTATTTATATATATATATGTGTGTGTGTGTGTATATAATATATATATATATATATATATATATATATATATATAATATATATATTATATATATATATATATATATATATATATATATCATACATATATATATATCATGTTTTTATCTCTATCTCTCTCTTTTCTAATATAAAAATACAAGGTACTCATCTAACCTTCCACTTGTTTCAAGTGTGAGGACTGTATAGCCTCAGGATGTCAACAGGACATCATTATTACAATTGACGGAGGTAAATGGTACCTAAAGAGAGTAGAAAAGATGTCCGACTGTGATGGTAATTGCTTCATAGCAAAGGAAGTTAAAGGAAAGGAGAACGCATTTTCGAGAAGTTCGGCAGTAAGGAGGCTTTCACGCCCGTGTTGGAGGCGCCTGTTCTGGAATCGTCGGGCGTGTTGTGGAGTGCAACACGCGCCAATGTGTCGGGAGAAATGCCGCAATTTCTGATGCAATACCTCGTCTAGATTCCTCTAAGAACTTCCGGAGACCTCGCGAGCCCGTAACGCTCGCCGTAGGCTCCGCCCCCAGAATGCTGGATAAATATGACGAACGAACTTTGGAGAAGAGAGATCGTAAAAGAGAGACTTCAGTTAGTCACAGAGAGTAAGAGCCACAGATCAGATTATCAGTGAGAGATCAGCAGCAGCAGAGATTATCCATGAGAGATAAGAGAGAAAGGGACCGATGAAGGGTCAGGAAAAAGTTGCTCGAGAGTTGTTTGGATACTGGTCTATTCGTCTTCAGGAGTGGACGACCGAGTTGTCTCTACGTTGAGCAGACTTCGGAGAAAAAAAGGGGGGAGTTCCTGCCTTACAAATAGACTATTTTCTACAATACGGAGTCAAGAGGACGTCTGCAATTGCCGCTCTACTTTTATGAAGCCATTGCCTTGAATTACCAAATTGACTAGCAAGTATTTCAATTGCCTCACTGTTCCCCCAGTTCATGCAGTGTAAGATTCTATCTTTTTATGTAAATAGGAGATACCATTCTGCATTTACCTTTGTTAGTAAGCTTGTAAATAAACCTTTGTTGTGTTAGTGTTTCTTTCTATATTCGTATCCCCAGTTTCAACTGTTTGTGTTGATATATATTTTTTTTTTATTATTTCATATTGAACCTGAAGCGGACCTCTCTCAGAGGCCGTAACATTGTGTCGACCCTTGCCAGGATATTTCGACACCTTAACATTGTGGTGACCTTGCCAGAATATTTCGACACCGTAACATTGTGGCGACCTTGCCTAGGCTATCAACACTCTAATGGATTGAAACAGGGAAAATATAGAAAGAATCAGAATGAGTGAGATGGTGAAAGAGTTTATTGAGTCAGGTAAGCTCCTAGGTATAGAGGGGAATGATCTCCGTGAGTATGTTGAAAGGAAAGAAAGGGAAAAGTATGAGAGAGATGAAAGAGCGGCTGAGAGAGAGGAAAGAGCAGCTGAGAGAGAAATGCAGCAACAGGAAAGAGAAAAAGTATGTATGCATGAGCAGGAAGAGAGAGAGAAAGAGGGTATGCATGAGTTGAAAATTGCTCGGTTAAGGGAAAGTACTCGTAACAGTCGGTCAGGCGAGAACGAAAACGGAACTGATAGGTTAGGTATGAGTGCAGTGTTAAAATTAGTACCCAAGTTTGATGAGGAAGATGTTACGACATATTTCATGTGTTTTGAGAAGTTAATGGAACGAGTAGGTTCTCCTAAAGAAATGTGGACTTTATATTTGCAGTCAGTTTTGAGTGGTAGGGCGCTAACTGTGTATAGTTGCATGTCTAAGGAGGAATGTGATAATTACGATATCGTGAAAGAAACTGTTCTTAGCGTGTATAGGCTAGTACTGGAGGTGTACAGTAAGAAATTTAGAAATTTGAGAAAGGATGAAAATATTACGTATGTAGAATACGGTAAGAAGTTAGAAAGGTTGTTTTTTGATTGGTTAACTTCTGCTAAGGTTGAGGATTTTGATAGTTTGAAGAACTTAGTGTTGTTAGAAAACTTCAAAGATAACGTATCCCCTGAGATTAAACTTTATATAGAGGATAGGCGAGAAGTATCTTTTGCAGGAGAAACTAGGCTAGCTGACGAATATAGTCTAACTCATAATTTGAATGTTAGTAAGAAACGAAATGATCCTTCGTCTGGTAGAGTACAAAGCAGTAAAGGTTTCAGTCCTAGTAATAGCAATGCGAGTAGAAGTGACTGTTCCTGTTATACATGCGGAAAACCTGGTCATACGTCTAAGGTTTGTAAGAGTAAAATAGCATCTAGTGGCTCAGAATTAACTTGTTTCTGATGTAATGGGAAAGGGCATTTAGCGAGAATTTGTGCAGCAGAAAGGAAGGACTTTCATCAAGTAGGGATGATGTGATGAGAGAAACTAGGAAAGTTTTTGGTGAATTTCTGTCAGAAGGCGTAGTTTCCTCTCTTGGAGGAGTAGATTCGAGAGATGTAGTCATGCTTCGAGACACAGGCGCTGCTGTCTCACCGATTCGAAGAGAATGTGTGCCGAACAGGGCAAAAATCAATATGGAAGAGAAAGTCATGTTAGGTGGATTTCCTAACACTTGTGTTCTTTGTCCTTTGTTGAAGTTGAATTTAGAAAGTCAGGTAGTGTCAGGAGAAGTAAAACTTGCAGTTGTGGACAGTATGCCCATTTAAGGCGTTGACATTATTGTCGGTAACGACTTAGCTTTATCCAAGAATGTGAATCCTGTTGTGAGGAATATTCCAGTGCCTGAAATGGTAGTAACTAGGTCGGGTTTAGATACAGACGTAGACTACGGTCATAATTTGTTCGTGGATTCGAACGAGAGTGAGTTCGTGGATTCGAATGTGAGTAAGTTCGTGGATTCAAACGTGAGTGAGTTCGTGGATTCGAACGAGTGTGATAGAGGTAGCGAGGTTGATCATGGCATGAGTGTGGCTGAGAGACCTAACTCTATCGTTGATAGTGATAGCCAAATGGAAGGTGTAGCTGTCGAGAGTAACGTAGTAAATGTACCAGTATCTAGTACTAGTTACGGTGATGAATTAGTCTCTAACGTTTTGGATAAGGATGAGCTAGTCAAGTTGCAGAATGAGGATGAGACACTGACCCAAATTTTTGAGTGTGAATGATGATCTTGATGATGTGTGTAAGGAAACTTTTTGTGTGAAGGACAAATTTTCGTGTCATGTTTGCCGTAAGTCAGGAAGTGAAGGGGGAATCACAGAAAAATTCGTAGTTTCTAGGAAGCTTCATGAATTTATTTTGAAATTTGCACATGATGAGCAAGGACATTTGGGAGTAAATAAAACTTTCAAGTCTATTAGTAAGGCGTACTTTTGGCCTAAGATGAAAAATTATGTATGTTTTAAGAGGAATGTTTTGAGCTGTCATGAATATCAAATTGCCAGGAAACCAATTCAAGTAATTCCCAGAGTTCCGTTGTGTAATATTTCTTCAGTAGGCGAAAATTTGGATACTGTAATTATAAATATGGTCGGAACTTTGCCTAGAAGTAAGGGTAGAGATGATTGCATGAGTAATCTTGAGTATTATAAAAACAATCTAAGAGATGTTTGGCAGCTAGCGGAGGAGAACGGAAGCGCTTGGCACTTAGCGAAAGAAAACCAGCACAGAAGTCAAGGGGGAACTGAAGGAAAGCATGATCTTAGAGCAAAAGAGAGAAGTTTGTGTGTAAGAGATAAAGTTTTAGTACTAGTCCATGAAGAAGGTTCCGCTTTACCTTATAAGTTCGAAGGTGCTTTTTCAGTTTTAGAGAAGAGGGGAAATATACATTATAGAATTAATGTGGGTAAGAGTAGAGCAAAGGCAATGAATTTAAATTTGCTTTATAATTATAAACAACGCCCCATGCCATGGCCTCCGCCCGTGTAACAGTGTTACTGAGTGAGATTAGTTTTAAGAAAAACACAAGAGGTGTTTTAGTATTTATAAGTTCAGAAAACGGAAATAGTAAGAGAGAAGGATAATGTTATAGCAGATAGCCTCTCTAGTTTTTTTCAAATGAGTAGGTTAATGACCGTTTTCTGTTATGGCACGAGTGGTTGAGTGGGTGAAAAGTATTAAAGCTTTATGCAGAATTGTTTCCCTGCTGTTTAATTCTTGCTTCTCTTTAGAAAAAAAAAATTAAATCAGTTGATTTCATTTTTTTTCTCTTTTGGGGGGGCGTGTGATGGTAATTGCTTCATAGCAAAGGAAGTTAAAGGAAAGGAGAACGCATTTTCGAGAAGTTTGGCAGTAAGGAGGCTTTCGCGCCTGTTCTGGAATCGTCGGGCGTGTTGTGGAATTTTACCATTTATGTTAGTTAGCCAACAGGGTTCTTTGAAATAGCTTCGCCTCTTTAATAAAGATATTAAATTTTCTCGTTACGGATCGAAATACAGCGACGATGATTGAAAAAAAAGAACTAACAATAAAATATTCCTGAAATAATTTTTTTTTTCTCAGAATTTGTTTTCGACGGGAATTACAAACAAGATGGCAGAAATATTTCTATTCCATTTTTTCTTTTTGCTAAGTACGTGTACGTGCATATTACATGTCAGTACAACGTATCGTATTCTACAACTTTAAGGAAAAAATTCACAAAATGTCAATACACTCTTAATGAAGAATTCTATGACAGGAATAGAAACTTAATCATCTCATGTCGCTGTGCTAACACTCCTCGGGAATGATCCTTACTCACATCTAATTCATTTTCGATTAAGCTGAATATTCGGTCTTTGGGAATAAAACCTTCAATATTCTTTAGTGCTTTGGAATAAAAAAAGAATAACCGACGAAGATTGAAGCGGCAAAACAGGCAAATAAAAGAGCAATATTACAATATGA
The DNA here is from genome assembly GCF_015104395.2 of Macrobrachium nipponense. Lineage (NCBI taxonomy): Eukaryota > Metazoa > Arthropoda > Malacostraca > Decapoda > Palaemonidae > Macrobrachium > Macrobrachium nipponense. Next base: position 55,710,019 of record NC_061100.1, read on the forward strand.
AAGGAGATGTTTTGTCCTAAAGGACACTGCATTATTTGAGGTTGTTGTTTTGAAGGCCTCACTGTAAGTCATAAACGCTCTTAGATTATTCATATACTTATTGTTCATACCCCAAACATTTTACAGTTATTTAAAATGATGTATTAGGTTTATAATGTGTAAGTGGTTGTACATAGCTGTGCAAAAACTGTACAAAATACTAGTAACCACAACACTATTCAAGGCATGAAGTTTTACGTGAGATATCATAATTACTATGGATACTCCAAGAACTTATTCAAGTGAACAAATACCTAAGTAATTTGATTTTTATAAGCATATATTGCATACTGAAACAAATTCCTGAAAAAAAGTTATTTTAGGAAATGAAATGGTTTATAATATAGACTTGTCAAGCCATTTTTTAACCTTAGTAGATATTTTAATTTAAAACTCGGGTAATGCAATCATATTTGCTGAAGCAGAATAAGACAACAGGTAATGTAAAAATGTAAAGCCTTAGAAATATTGTCTAAGTCATCATTGAGATTAGAGAGCATGGAGAGTCTTACATCGTGCTGTTGATAAAATGGCATCCAGTATGTATGATTGGCTACAGCAGAAAGCAGACAACCTTCCTAAATTCGTTGTTCGTTACATGCCAAAGTTGCCCTGCATGGAACCCACCAATAAAAATATTGGTGGGTTCAAACTGAATAAAAGAACCGATGCCGTCACACATTACACATTGAAAGAATGCCAAAATGTATTTCTACACAAATATCAGATAATACGTCGGCACTAACAATCTAAAGTTGATATGTTAATCGCAAAATGTGGTCCAAGCTGCCGTGATAAGGTACTATCGTGCACAGTAGTTCATTCCCTCCGCTGATCCAGTGAGTGAACACGAATCCTCGACTATGAAACCACGAAGCAGTTGAACAAGTAACTACTTAAGCAGCCAACAGATGTCACACCATCATGGGAAGGAAGGAGGAGTGGGAAGCAGGTATTTTTCTTGAGCATAGAATAAAGTCTCCATAACCTAATATCATTAATTAAGAGAGCGGGTGTAAAGGTTTTGTTGTTGACGATACTGGGTTTGAATATAAAATGTGCAGTTAAGGAAATATGCGAAACAAATGAGATAAAAGGGCTTAGTAAGTCAGTATTCATGAATTAATAATTCCTATAGGTTATCGTATCTTATCAACAGACACGAATGTTCACAAGATCGATAATAAATTTCACCAACAGTGTTAACGGTGGTGTTCTGTTATCTACAAGCCACTTCATATATATATATATAATATATATATATATATATATATATATATAATATATATTACATTTTTCATGATTGGGCCAACATCCATAGAGAAAGCGGGCGATATGGGTGATAACACCCAATGACAGTTTTTGGAAACTTATAATAATGCAGTTTTTTTTTTTTTTTAAATACTAACGCACAATTCAAGCTGCAGATACTGTCACCAATCTAACAAATTTATGTTTAATAACGAGCTAGAAAGAAAGAAGCACAACAAAAATATCAATCATAGCACAGAGATAAAGACAGAAAAAATTGACAGGAGAGAGAGAGAGAGAGAGAGAGAGAGAGAGAGAGAGTTTCTGGGTAAGTGGTAGCCAAATAGACGCAACGAGCGAATAATTTTTTCATTATGCATTGTTTGACGATTTCGTTAGCGGTGTGAGGTTCCAGTGTAATGGAAAAATATTCCTTTAATTATTAGTGGTTTATTTAGGAATTGATTCATCATCCTCCTCTAATATCTTTACACTGCTATTGTAAGTGATTGGAACTGTGAAATGTTTTCGTTTCTGTTGTGGACGAGTGTGGCAGTGTAGCCAGTCCCTTGTTTTGTTTATCTTTCACTTTGAGTATGGGAGCGCTGTCCTGAATCTTTCGTCTGCTTTTGGTAACACTAGCAACACATGTAAGAATCACGAATGCTCTCGAGTGTGAGGACGTCAATCGGTCCACCCTTTCATTTTGGCTATTTTACCAAATTGTTAGTACAAATGATTATCTATCCCTTGCAAGGTAAGCTTTTAAAGTTGTAATATTACCATTAGTTCATTAGTTAGAACAGATCATTATCATGAAAGAACAGTAGCAGATGAGAATTCAAGTGCAGAGTTGCCTGCCCAGTCAGACATGTTGCAATGCCTTAACGAGGAAAATTTTCATTGTCGTGAAAGATGCTTCACGTTCATTAGTTGTCATGAAATTTTGCTGTGTTAGTTTGAGTTGTAACTTAGCGTTTGACAGGGTTGAAAACATTAAAAAAGTAGTTATAAGTGTTTTGTTTGTATACAGTTTTTGCAAATACCAGTGCCAAAGGGTACCACAACATGGCCGTCCTACAGGGCATGGGTTACCCCTACCTCTCTCATGGAAATTTCCACTGCCGATCATGATCTTAGACTAGGCTATACAGTAATTTACGAAGGCCTACCCTAGACTAATTCTTTTGAATGAGGAATTATGACTATTTTTGATAAATATAGTTAGGCTTTATGTATTTAAATTCATGGAAAACTTAATTACATGGGACTTAGCCTGTACCCTCATGTAACTAACCTAACTTTTGGCCTATTGTAACCCAGTCAAAAATCAGCCATGTAAACTTTGCATAGGCTATCCTTATCGATTTCTGAAGAAGCCTAGGCACCTTAGCCTAATTTTACCTCAATTTAGTTTAAGTTTTTCTCAGAAATCTTTCAGGTAACCTTACCCATTGACATATATTGTGTGCAAATATTTAGTAGTGTGTGGAGTAGGGTATCAAGTGATTTACACCTTACTGTAAATTAATTGATTCCAGGGCTGCTCCATGTTTGATACTTATCCTATTATGAGAAAAGCAAATCCCATAATCTGTAATTGTTAAATTTTTTTGAAGTCTCAATATAAAATTATTTTTGTTGTTGTAATTTTAAACTATGCACTTGTATTGATTTCTGGAAATAAGAATTAAATAAAATTAATATTTCCAGGGATCTAGTCCAGGGGATCTAATCCAGGGATCTAGTCCAAGAGTTCTGAAGACTAGGTAAATTAATCAAGTCCAGGAGACTAGGCCTGGGAGAAATTTGGTATGATGTAATGAGTAATAAAGAAACAAGCTGAATACCAGGAATTTTCGTCAATACCCCTTAAATGGAGATCAGCACTTCAACTGCCTCCCAGTGGGAAGACATCACCTGGCCTCATCAGTAGTAAGACCCATACACACAAGGAATATCATGTAATAGCAGGTAGGACAGGTCTACCCTATTTTCCAGGCAGCGTAAACGTCAGTCTTCATACCCACCGTGTCAACTATGACACAGTACCATTCTCCGACCCGTGTCTTCAGGCAAGAAGACTGACAAAAGTGTATATGTACAATAGTATTATTATTACCGTATCTTAATGTCGTGGTGAGGGAAAATCCGCCCGCGACACCAGCAAGGAAAATGCCCTGTGAAATGAATAGTCTTTTACCTGTCCAATTTTATTATTGTTAATCTAGAATGCCATGTTCATGAAAACTACTAATCCACAAACAATATTATGATGTGGAAACTTTCAAATTAACAGAATAGCCTATGCCAAAGGTTTAAGGATGATGCTGCCCATACCTGTGGTAAGAGTGTACCTTTGATAGGTGACTTGGGAGTTGGGACACGGACAAATGACAGTAACTATAGTCGATTCACTTAAGATAGATTCTTGTGCCTACGAGACGTTTGTTTGGCGGCCTCTGATTGGCTGGTTCCGGGAGGTAGGCCGCTCACTCAGTCTCATTATTTTCGTCTGCAGCTTAGAAAACTAGCAATATGTTTATATTTCTTCAATCATCTCACTCTTTGCTCTAGATAGGAAAGTTTTGGTCATACCAAAGGATTCGGTATTAATTGTACAACTATGTCATCTTTTCCTGAAATCAATAAGATAAAACACAAAGGAATTACAACGAGTAAAAGTGAAGAGGAAACATTTAATTCTTTATACTTGTTTTTATTTATCATCGGATTTTGAATAATTCTTGTCATCAAGATAAAATAAAACCTGTGTTTTCATACAATAAAATCACCCTGAATATGCTAGTGCCTTCAGGTTTTAGATGCATGTAATATGTGAAGAGAAAATGAAGAATATGTCTTATTATGTTGCATCCGCACTTGACTCAGCCAGAAAGGAAGTCAGTATTCCTTAATTCATTGTTGTTTATGACTTCACTGACATTATTATTTCATATCACTCAAATAAGTCTCTGATATCTCTCTCGTTTGAAAATAAATTCATATAATAAAATAAAAAAAATACTCTGAAACAACATGATTAAAGCTTAGACTGAGTTGAAGTGTGCGAAGTCTGTTTGTAGAGTTCATCTTCTTTGCTGGACTGATTTCCTCGCTTCCCACCAAGATCTCGGCTAACGTTACCAGATGCATCCATCTGATTATTATTAT
>NC_061100.1:55721982-55776982 GCF_015104395.2 Macrobrachium nipponense
GTCGGCAGCAGGGGCGTCAGGCAGCAGGGGCGGCGGCAGCAGGGGCGTTGACACCTCTATGACCGAAGTAGGCACCCCTTAGGTCTGCCCTTTCCTGTACAGGGAGATCTACAGCTCAGGGCAGGGGGGCAGTGATGGAAGGCCACTCATCGGGATCAAAGTTGATGAGGGCATTTCCGGCTACCTCTAGGAACTGTATGTGGGACAACCTCGGAAGATTGTCACCGCGGTACCCACAGTACAGTATGTAGGCATTTTGGAGGGCCAACTGAAGGATGTATTGAGGAGCTTTTGTGTCCACCTCCTGGTTCTCCTGGATAATACTGGATGAGCTGATCACAAGAGATCAACTCCTCCCATGATGTGCCTGTTGTAGTGCCCAATGATGGTAGGGCGCTCTAAACGAAACTCCTCATACACAACTCGGCCCTGTTGACGTGTCTTCTTCCGCTGCAAAAAAACGATCTCCTCTTGGACAGGTTTCATGGCTTTGTCGAAATCATGGGGCAAGTCGGACACCCTTCCAACAGATGACAAAGACAGCTCCCTTCACGCGCCACTGTGTTCTCTCCTCTTGCCAGATTTTGCGGATGGCTAGCGAACCTCTTGAGGGAATTCGGGGCCCCACGCACCAATCGAAGGGTACCACTGACGTGAACACCTGCTTCATACAGTTCCTGGGCCAGGGATGACCGAGTTATAATAATTATCCATAAACAGGTGGTCCCTGGTTACAGAAACGATCCACAAGCCCGAAAACAGTGTCACGCAACGTGGAGAAGACCCCGGAATACACCGAAAAGTCCATGACGTAGCCAGTGTTGGCCTCGGTGATAAAAAAAAAATTTCACGCCATATTTCTTCGGCTTTTTGGGGTTATACACTTTGATGCTTAAACGTCCTTTGTAAGGCATCATCCCCTCATCCAAAGAAAGGTTCTTTCCAGGAATCACGAGAGTTATACAGCGTTCACGGATATAATCCAACACTGGGCGCACTAAAATGAGGCGATCAGAGTTATTCCGGGGTATGGCCCTTCGGTTGAAGGCGTTGAAATATCTGTCCAACGCCAGGAAAGTATCACGGGGCATAACGCCGGGCACATTGGGCGTACCTAAGAAAAAATTACGCCTCCAATATATCCTGACATCGGAAGCAGGCAGCAATCCAAAAAAACGTGGAGCCCAAAAAATGCGCCATGTCAGGAGAGGTTGCAACCCGCCAATAATACGACAATGTCGTGCGCAATTCATCACGGCAGTACCTGGCGTAGTCCGCCGTCTCTGCTACCAGGTACTCCAGCAATTCCCGCGTAAGGAAAAGCTGAACGAAACCCAGAGGAGTCAGGGGAACAGGTACGGTGAGGCCAGGATTTGCCCCGAATAGATGCATGGTAGGTGGTGTGGGGTCCTCTGTCCACCCATCCTCGCTTTCGGACGACCGAGATTCACCTTGGCTCGCTCGACTATCCGACCTTCTACGTGCCCGTGCGCGCGCACGCGCACGAGCGCGGGTACGACTTCAAACACAAGACCCTCTCACCGGCCCATCTCCCTCACTCAAGCCTTCGCTTTCTGTATCATCATCATCGGCACAAAAACTTGAACCAAACTCATCATCCTCCCCCTCCTCAGATTCCCCCTCATACGCACTAAAACTTCTGAATTCTAATTCACTTTCGGGATGTGATCCTCGAACGGACATTGGGAGCAAATATTCGTCGTCATCACTATCATCGGGAGTTATGTTCTCATCACTTGACGACCATCCACCAGCAAAATGAGGACTTGCCACATGCTCTCGATCGACCTCTGATAAATATTCGTCAATGTCCCTTGGTTGGAGCCCTCCCAAATTCCTACGAATGCCCCTAAGGATGGCCCGATGCTTCCTTGGGGTTACTAATGGCAAATGAGACACTTGAGAAGCACTTTCATCGACACGTGGTCGCACAGAACGGCGTTGAGGAGCAAGGTCAGGTTGTGTGCTTGTTCCTTCCCCAGCACCCAGGTCCAAAACTCTCCTAACACGTTCCCTTCCGACGGGTAAAACGCGCCTTTCGCGTTTCATACGACGTCCAGACATCTCTACGAACGTCCTGTAGCAACACAAATGTTCAAAGTCTCGCACAAGCTCAGAAAAACGCGGTTCCGACAAAAGATCGCTCTCGAACGATGCGCCGCTGATGCTGGCTGGGGTGAGAAGAAAGCATTTCGCACCTGCGCACTTGGGTCACGCTTCAAAACAAAACAACACCTTGATCCGTGAACTCCCAGCATCCCCCAAGGCGCGTGATTCAAAAGTTTTCAGCTGGTAGGCCTATAAGTATTTTTCCGCGAATTTTAAAAAAAACTTTTTTGAGACGACGTATGGTACGTCCATTCGGCAATCGGGGAGAGATTTTGACTCGACGTTTAATACGTCCATTCGGCGTTTAAGGGTTAAGTCCGCTATTGAGTACATTGGAAGCTTGCGTTATACGTCATCTAAATTCCTTTGCAAGAAACATGGTTACATAAAATCGAATTATCGATTATACAAAATGTTTGACAAATTATCTGCATTTTCAACAATATCAATGAGGGATGTTGTGGAACTGCCGAGAGACCGACTATATGGAAGATTATGTAACTTTCCTTTGGTACGTCTTTGTTCCCATTTATCAAAATTGTAGAATATGATGATGATAGGATTTTGGAGCTTTAAGCTGGGAAATACTTCCACCATATTTGTTAATGTATATATGCCTACTAATTAAAATTAAAATGCTGATATATTTTTTGGAGAAGAGAGGCCAAATATTATCAACAATTGAAGATGATGAACACGAGAATATTTGCATTCTTGTGACTTCAACTCTGCTCCCAATACAAATATTTATGAAGAACTGGTCTCGCTTTGTGCCTCTCATAATATGGTATTGGCTAACGTTTGTAATCTTCCTGCTGATTCCTACACTCACGTTAATCGTGGTTCTTTGTCTTGTACGTGGGTCGACCACTATATATTAACTGAGGAACTTCTCCAGTCTGGCTAATTGCTATATTGAGTATGATTGCATGCAGTCTGATCACTTACCCATTACCACGACTATCTGTGTAGATCATACTACTAAATACTCTACTGACGGTAAACGAAGTTTAAAGATAATTAAATTGGAAAAAACATTTCCAGACAGTTTTGAATATCATTTAGGTAGAAAGAAAACTTGAAATAAATGATGGTAACTTTAAACATATGACTCTTCATATGGTGAAGAAAGCTGCTCCTTTTACTATTAATAAAACAGTGGACTCTGATTGCATTCCTGAGGAAATCTTTAAGTCTGCTTCAGACTATTTGTTCCTGTTGATATGCCTCTTTTTGTAAATTGTTCTTTTTTGTCTACGTCTGTTATGAAAGTTATAATCGTTCCACTTTTGAAAAATTTAACCAAAGACTCCACGAGTAAGAGCAACTATAGGGAAATTGCAATTGCTACACATATTTCTAAAATGCTAGAATTAGTAATATTAACAAATATATGGGAATTTTTATATACAAGTGAGTATCAGTTTGGGCTTAAACCAAATCTAGGCACAAAAATATGTATCTATGCTTTAAAAAATGATGTCAATTATTACCATGTAGAAAATACTCTTGTATTTTTATGAATTTTAGATGCCAGAGCAGCTTTTGATCGGGTGAATTATTAGAAGCTATTTGATGAATCGTTGTGCAGAAAGTTGCGGAAACATCATGCCAAGTTACTTGCCTGCTGGCTTAACTTTTGTTGTGCAATGGGATGATGAATTTTCTGGCTCCTTCGGTAGCAGTAATGGCTTGAGACAGGGAAGAATTCTGTCACCTTACCCCTTTAACGTTTATGTAGACGACTTTTATATTCGATTGGCTATTTCCGGAATAGGATGTCACACAGGGGATGTTGCTTTTAATAATTTTAGTGGATGGCATAGTTATTCTCACTGTCACTGATAGGGGACTTCGAAAATTTCTGAAAATTTGTGAAGACTTTGCCGTAGAACATATATTATACAACGTTAGCAAAACTGTGTGTATGTTGATTCCTTCATGTAACAAACGAAAAAAAAAAACAGAAATATCCAAGGATTTCATTGCAAAATGACTTCTTGCATTTGTAAATTCATTCTCGTGTCTGGACCACGTAGATACAAGTAACAGTAACAGTCATGAAGCTCTTGAACAACAGCTTCGAAAGCTTTGTGAAAGAAGGAATATGCTTATAAAAAAAATTTCTGTGATGATGAACTAAACGTCAATTATTAAAAACTTTTTGTACGACAATCTATTGCTCTTCAGTATGGTACAAATACGCACAAGAAAATTTAGGAAGACTAAGAGTGCGTCATAATGATATAATAAGGGGGCTGATGGGGGTCACCCAATGCGCTAGTGCATCCCAAGTTTTTGTGACATTGGTTGCCTTGCCTTGATGTTACCCGGCATTTAGTTTACAACCGAGATTGGAGCAATCAAATAATGCTTTGATACGATTGCTAAAAGACAGTTATGTGTCTTTATTATTTACATTGTATGATGACTGGCACAGATAAAACTGATTTTGTTTATGTTCTGTATCTACAATGCTATGTGCAGTATGTTCACTACTTAGATGTAGAATAATATAGTTGTTTTTTTAGCTTATATACACACGCTTTTCAGATTTAGTTGTATGACCTTTTTAAAAGTTTTTGAAGTTTGTTGGTAAGATACACAGATCACCCCATGATAAAGGTGTAAGAATATTACCACTGTAGGTTCTGAAATTTAGGAGGACTGTGAGAGAGAGATGTCTGGAAAGGGGCAATGTAGAATTTGGACAGGGTAACAGAGTGGAAAATATCTGGGTAGACATTAGAGAAATATGTTTGGGGGAAGCAGATGAACTGGTTGGAAGACCCAGCAGATATGGTGTGTCGAGAGGAGAAAAGTGGTGGTGGAATGAAGAGGTGCAAGAATCAATTAAAAGAAAATCAATAGCATTTAAGGACTGGGAAGTAAGATATGCACTAGGTGCAGAGGAATGGTACAGAAAAGAGGAAAGAGAGGCCGGAGGGAGGGTAGATATGGCTATTGGAAGGGCAACAGAGCAGTTGAATGAAAGACCAGGAACAAGAGAAGAAGAAAAGGATATCTATAAGATTTCAAACTTGAGGAAAAGTCAGAGTCAGGATGTGGGTAAATTGGGTGTCATCAAGGATAGTGATGAAATATATTGTATAGGGATGAGTACTTTCAACATTAAATACTGACAATGAGAGAGAGGAGATGGGTGGAAGGACCATTAACTGTGAAAACTGCTGCTTTGCAGTCTTACCTATTAGTAAAAGGCTAGGCCTGCCACCAGTAACTGTAGAAACTGTTGTCTTACAAGTTTACTTTTTAGTAAATGGCTGGGCCCACTACCAATAACTGTAGAAACTGCTGCCTTGTAGTCGTAGTCGTACTTTTTAGCAAAAGGCTAGGCCCACTGCCAATAACTGGGAAAACTGCTGCCTTGCATGCTTACCTTTTAGTAAAAGGCTAGACACACCACCAATAATTGTAGAAACTGCTGCCTTACAGTCGTACCTTTTTTAGTAAAAGGCTTGGCCTACCGCCAACAACTGTGGAAACTGCTGTCTTACAGTCATACTTTTTAGTAAAAGGCTAGGACCACTGTCAGTAACTGTGGTTGATGACAGTAAGGGCATAGGGTAGTTAAATCCCTCTCTCCCAAACAATAAACCATGCCTAATGATGCCCTTGATAACAGGCAGTGGAGAAGGTGCATTAGGCAACCGACCCCCCCTTAATGTATGGATAATGGTGGGAAAGAAGAATAATATATATTAGGTATATACTATTATATAATATATATATTGTTATATATATATATATAGTATAATATATTATATATTATATAATATATAATATATATAATATATATATTTATATATATATATATATAATATATATATATAATATATAATATATATAATATATAATAATATATATAATATATAGTATATATGTATATATATATATATATATATATATATATAATATATATAATAGTAGTATTATATATATTTAGTATTATATATTATATATATTATTTTATATATATTTTCTATGTATATATATATATATTATATATATATGTATATATATAGTATTATGATATATATTATATATATATATCTATATTATATATATATAATAATTATTATATATATATATATATATTATATATATATATATAATATATAATTTATATATTTTATTTACGTATATATAATATATAGATATAATATTACTATATATATATATAGTAATATATAGTATATAATATATATAAGTATATAATATATACGTATATTTATATTAGTATATATATATAATATACTTAATTATATATACTATTATATAATATATATATTATACTTATATATATAATATATATATATATAGATATAATATATATATATAAATTTTATATATATATATATATAATATATATATATAGATATACTATTATTATAATATATATATATATATATAGATATATATTTATATAATAGTATATTATATATAAATATATATATATATATATAATTATATATATATTCTATATATATATTATAGTTATATAATTATATTATATATATAATATAATATTATATATATATCTATATTTATATATATATATTTATATATTTTTATATATTTTATATTACATATAACTATATATATTATACAGATATATATTATAGATATATTATATATATTTATATATATATATATCGAATTAATATATATATATAATATATATATATTAAATATATATATTATATATTATACTATATATATATATTATATATAATATATATATATATAATTATTTTATTATACTAACATAATATATATGATATATATATATATATGATATATAAATATATATATATATACTAATATATATATAATATACTATATTAATATATATATTATATATATATGTTATATGTATTATGTTACATATAATATATTATATATATATTATATTAATTAATATATATATTATATAGAGTATATATCATATATATATATATATATAGATATGTATTATATATATATATATATATATTCTATATCGAATAATTATCTAGATAGATATATACATATATAATTATATAGAGATATTACTAATAACAAGAATATAGATAGATACATTACATATAGAGATATATATATAGATATAATATTTAATATATATAGATATATAGATAGATACAATATAATAAATATATTAGAGAGATAATAAGATATATAATAGAAGGAGAGAGATATTATATAAATAGAGATAGATAGATTATATATAGATAAATAGAGAGATAAGATACGATATATATAATAGATATGTATATTATAGATGAGAAGATATATATAATTAGAATAGATATAGGATATAGGATATTAAAGATATATTATAATATATATTATAGAGAGAATAAAGATAGAAGATATAGGATTAGAGATATAATATTAGATTAGAGAGATAGACGTATAGAGATAGAAGATAGATATAAGATAGACACGATTATAAGATATATATATTAACAGATAGAGATATTAGATATATAGATAGAGATTATAGCTATATATAGATACGGAAGAGAGATATATAGATATAAGATAGATAGATAGATATATATTAATTACATTTATTAGACGTATGATAACAAGATTAGATATAGAGATAGGAGGATAGATAGATATATATATAGAGATATTTATATAGAGAGATATATAATAGATAGAGAGATTAGGATATATAGATATATATTTATATATATAGATATATAGTATAAGATATATAATAGATATTTAGAGATATAGAATATATATATATATATATATAGATATATAGAGATATATTTATATCTATATATCTATATATATATATATATATCTAGAGATATATATAATAATATATATACGATCTATACTATATATATTATATATAGATTATTATCTATAACATAATATATATAATATCTTATAAATACATTATCATTATAAAATATAATATATATATATATATATAGTAATTAGAGAATAATATATACATATAGATTATATATATATAATATATATATATATATATAAATTTAATAGTATAGTGGTATACTATATAGCTTATATATATATAATATTATTATATATACTATATATTATAATATATATATATAATAATATATATATATTAATATATTATATATATGCTTACCTTTCAAAATGCTACTTTCAACAAATGCTACGTTTCCAAAGTGCAATTATATAATAGATATTATATTATATATATCATAGTATAATATATATATATCTATATATATATATATTATTAGATAGATAATATATATAATATAAATTATAAAGTATATATAGATACATATATATATATAATATTAATATATATAATATTTTATATATATATATATGTAAGGGTTGTTTACATAATAAAAATATGGAATGTTAGTCCATATATATAAAAAGTCTAAAACTAAAGAGGTCAACCTAAGGATTGCTTGCAGGAATGTGAATCAGACTAGGAGACGCTAAAAGCATGACGTTATACAATAAAATATGTAAGCTAAGATGAACATGCCGTCACCTGTAGTCATTCAATTGTTTATTAAACATTAGTCCAACGCCCCCACCCCCTGCTTGAGACAACAAACTACCTCCCGGAACCTATTATTCAAACGGCCTACGTGATCTGTAGCGGTGTACTCATTCGATTGTTGTGGTTCGTATGAAACTATGTTCAGTTGTATGTATGTTCAATCCTGTTCGAAACTACTGTCTGCTTCTTCAATAAACTTGTAACGGAGATGGTAGACAGGCAGAAGAGAGTTAGCTATCGTCATTAGGAAGGACCTGATACCTTCTTTACCATAAAGCTTTATCATGTAGAGGGAAATAGGATTAAGCCAATCATCATTGGCATGAAGCGATCAAGCTAGCGTTATTAGAAGAACTTGTACCAATCAATACCATGATCTTCACCATGTAAAACTTCAGAAAGAAATTATATCTATTTTTATACTTAGTGTTTTCTACAAGAACCTCACCAGAAACCATGAGTTTAACACATCGTCGTAAAGATAATTACCGACTTTCGTAAGTGATATACAAAAACCCAGACAACTCCATTGGAATGATGGAAAGTGGCAATACCAACCGACTTTAAGCGTATAGATTAATCGCCTAGTCTAAACATTACCTCATAAGGGCGCCTTACAATACAAGGCACTTAGCCCTAATAATTAGGTGGCCACGCGGACCAGAAGAAACTCTACAACGTCCTACGAAGAAAAAAACAGAATAATAAAATCATGGAAGTCAACGACGACCGAAAGCAGCCAGATTCTATTTCAAGCAAAAAACCATAGTATCTCATCATTAAGTGAGCGACATTCAGAAAACCAACAAGATTCGTCAAGCAACTTAGTATCATCGTTAGTGAACAAACGTTTCAAGAAACAAAACCCGACGTAGTCCTTTTCCTACGGCAACGGAAAGACTTCGTCTCTCAAATAGAAATCATTCAAGAAAACATCGTTACTTAGTGAGCGTTGTTTCCGGCACTGCCAAGAAAACAAACCGAACGACGCGTTCTGCAGCATCGGATTTTTCAAGGGTCTCCGAATCATAGAAACAACCCGCGTCCACGGCTGGGGGAAACTGAAGCCAAACCAGGTCGTCCGCTAATAAATAGAGGAGGACCAAGGGCCGGCGGTGTCGTTATTCGGAAACAAACCGTTGGACTTCCACAAAAAAGCAAGCCTAAGTTACAATTTTTATTTTTCATTCATTTGGAGTAACTTTGAGTGTTTTCCTTTACAGGTAGAAATTTCGTTATTCCTGTGGCTGGAAGTTACGAGACATTCTTTTAATCTTACTTTTTTACAGAAAAAAATTATCTAATTATCATTGAGATTTCGCTACTGGAGCATTTTATTTTGCCAGGCTGTCTGGTTTCCAGAAGTTCTACTGAAATATCATAATCATTATACTATGTTAATTTTATCATTGGGTTTTGGGGATTATTAATCCCTTACGTAACCAAATAATAGTTTAAAACAGTTGAATTATGAGGTTCTTTACGCAGTGGACGGTCTGCTATTTATACAGATGCAGGAAGGAAGGGGTCGTTAAGCCACCGTAGTGATTAGAAAACACACAAAACACAAGTGGGAACACCCGTACAAATCTATAGAAATTAGAGGTAACCACTATTTCGGGTCTTGACAATAAATGCTCCTTTGCCAAGTCCCGATCGCAGTAGTTTTAGCCTTGAGTTTTTTGAGTTATATAAAAATTCGAAACCTCAACTGACTCAACTCAACAACTTTAAAATATGGCTGGATTGCAAGGAATAAAACATGTCGTGAAAAAACTATTTCATCAGGCTAAATGCGCTGACCATGGATCCCTCCATATTTCAAATTTTAGCAAAGAATGAAGTAGTACAAACAGTTAATTAAATTGTAGGCGAAAACTTAGTGGATAACTTGGGTCGTTAGTTGGTAAATCGATCCAGTTCCTAGAATAGTTTCGTCAATTCATTGCTTTATTTACGTAAGAAAACAGAGACATAATGCTAAAAACACACAATACGTTGCCGATGGTTAATAAAAGAGAAGGATTCCTAATTATTACCAAAAAGAAATAAGAAACAGTAGCACCCGTTACAAATCAAAACGAAGCAAAACTCGGTGACTGTGTCACCTAGTCGAAGCGGTTCAAGGTCAGTTCGAAAAACTGCCAGAAATGTAAATCCGTTATTACCGTTGGGTTCAAAGTGTTCAAAGCAAAAGCCAAATTCCCACAATAAGCGGACTCTAGCAGAGTGGGGAAAAGCGAATGTTGGTTCATACCAAATATCTTTATTTTTGAATTAAAAAGGATTTTTCCTATTGAAAAACACACGACCGTTACAACGTAATCAGAGCAGGTTTTCGTTTTCAATTTTAATAACATTAAGTTATAATAAATACTGGTGAGGATTAAGCCCAACTGTACGCCGCCGTAAAAAATTAGACATATTCTTATTTATTCCTTTAGTACAAATTAATTACCAGTATTTACGGACCGCACCGTCTGTTGTTCGAACTTCCCTAAATGAGAAGTCCGGATAAGCGAGGCGGTTTACAGAGACCCTTCTAGAGTTATAAAAAAACGTTGATCTGTTTATGTTAGTGTAATTGTAAGATCCAATCTAGGGGTACAAATACAAAAATTTCTTACATCCTGCAAAATAAGGCGGGTGTTTATCAAAGGTAAATAGAACGTTGGACCCCGCCCAGGCAAATTTTCCCCTGTTTTTAAACCTATTGGAAAAAAAGGCCGTTTCAATTGGCTAAAGGTGGTTGTATGGAACTGTGTAATGGACGAAAAGTTAGTTCGAAAGCTAGTTTGTTAAAAGTGGACAGTAGTTATAAACCTCACCCGGTCATGTATCCGTATATATATTAAAAGTATCATGTATCCTATATATTAACTGATCATAAATAAACCAGTAGTTGAAATATATCTTTGCGTGTTACGCAACTAGGGGAATCTTCTTATTTAATAAAAAAGTGACATAAATAACAGAATCTAAATATATCTTTGCGTGTACGCAAATAGAGGAATCTATTTAAAGTGCCACATATAAACATTAATCATAACTTATATGAAATCCATATACATTATGTTATTAATAAACCAAATCAGGTAGCCTATAAATCAATCTGGTTACCTTATATCTTACCCATTTATCTTGCAGTTATTTATGAGTTAATATATGAAATTAAATGAATCAGATATAATAACATTTAGCATAAAAATCAAACGAACGAACACCCATCAGCATTAAATCACATTAATAATGGTGTTATCAATTCATAGCACATATCGAAATTTTATTTTTACTGAGTTAAAATAAAGTGATTTTTATCAGTGTGTTAATCCTTCATCTATGCAACTTATCAGAGTTACATTAGTATTTTCTGTAGCATAAAGTAGTTTCAAAGAGATGGAAGTGAAAAAACCTGGTATCATTATAGTATCCATGTGAATCACTATGTAGTTAGCCATAAGTGTATGCAGATTGTTTATTTTATATTTTATTACTTGAATCCAATTCATGGTACAGCCAGATTTGTTATTTTATTTGACTTACACGCCAACAGATTATTCCAACACACAGCAGCGGTCTGCTATCACCACTCCCTAGTTAAGTCAGATCAGCAAGTCAAGTTTGAGTAATATTCAGTAGCTGGTTTTGGTAAGCTGGGAACCGAGCTAATGTAACGTTTTGTTTACATAATAAAAATATGGAATGTTAGGTCCATATATATAAAAGTCTTAAAAAACTAAAGAGGTCAACCAGAGTTGCTTGCAGGAATGTTGATCAGAACTAGAGACGCTAAGATGGACGTAGACAATGAAATATGTAAGCTAAGATAACATAGCCGGTCACCTGTAGTCATTTCAATTGTTTATAAACATTAGGTCCAAAGCTTTCCCATGCTTGAGGGACAACTACCCCGACCGACCTATTATTCAAACGGGGGGGGGCCTACGTGATCTGTAGAGTGTCTCATTCGATTCTTTGGGTCGTTCGTCTTCCCATTATGAAAAACTGATGTTCATTTTGTATGTATGTTCATATGTTCGAACTACTGTCTGCGTTCTTCATAACTTGTAACGGAGATGGTTAGACAGGCAGGAAGAGAGGTTAGCTATCGTTCAGTTAGAAAGACCTGATACCTCTTTACTCCTAAGCTTTTATCATGTAGAGGGAAATAGGATTAGCCGATCATCATTGGCAGAGAAGCGATTCAAGATATCGTTATTAGAAAGAACTTGTACAATCATACCTGATCTTCACCATGTAAAACTTTCAGGAAGAAAATTTATATCCTAGTTTTTTATTACTTAGGTGTTGGGTTTTCTACAAGAACCTCACCGAACCATGAGTTTAAACACATCATCGTTAAAGTAAATAATAACCGAACTTTCGTAAGTGATTACTAAAAACCAAAAACCCAGACAACTCCATTGAAGATGGAAATGTGCAATACCAAACCGACTTAGCGGTATAAGATGTTATCGCTAGTCTAAACATTACCTCAATAGGGCGCCTTATCCATACAAGGCACTAGCCCTTAATAATTTTAACTTGTAACGGAGATGGTAGACAAGGGCAGAAGCAGGAGTTTAGCTATCGTTCATTAGAAGACCTGTACCTCTTTACCTAAGCTTTCAATCATGTAGAGGAATAGGCATTAGCCATCATCATTGGCCCCAGAAGCGATCAAGCTATCGGTTATTAGGAAGACCTTGTACAATCATACCTGATTCTTCCCTTCACCAATGTAAAACTTCAGAAGAAAGTTATAATCTATTTTTATACTTTAGTGCTTTTCTACAAGAACCTCATCCGAAACCATGAGTTTAAACCAACATCGTTCGGTAAAGATAATACCGACGTTCGTAAGTGATCTACAAAAACCCATGACACTCCATTGAAGATGGAAAGTGCAATACCAACCGACTTGAAGCGTATAGATTATCGCTCAGTCTAAACATTAACCCTCATAGGGCGCCTTATCATACCAAGGCACTAGCCCTAATATTTTGATTGCAAGTTGTATTGCGCACACCGATAGACACTTGTACCTAACGTCTGCCTAGCCCCGAACTTCTCATGGGCAAGGCAGACGTAGGTACAAGTGTCTATCGGTGTGCGCAATACACAACTTGCAATCAAAAATATTAGGGCTATGCCTTGTATGATAAGGCGCCCCTATGAGGTAATGTTTAGACTTAGCGATAATCTATACGCTCTAAGCGAAGTCGGTTGGTATTGCACTTCCATCTTCAATGGAGTGGTCTGGGGTTTGTAGATCACTTTACGGAAGTCTAGGTATTATCTTTTACAGACGATTGTGTTAAACTCCATGGTTTCGGTTGAGGTTCTTGTAGGAAAAACAACTAAGTATAAAAATAGAATTATAATTTTCTTCTGAAGTTTTTACAAATGGTGAAAGAAGACAGGTATGATTGTACAAGTCTTTCTAATAACGATAGCTTGATCGCTTCGAGCCAAATGATGATCGGCAATCCTAGTTCCTCCTACATGATAAAGCTTAGGTAAAGAGGTAACAGGTTCTTTCTAATGACGATAGCTAACTCTCTTTCTGACCTGTCTACCAATCTACCGTTTACAAAGTTATGAAGAAGCAGACAGTAGTTCGAAATAAACAACATGAACAAGACAATGACATAGTTTCATACAGAACACCACAATCGAATGAGACACCGCTACAGATCACGTAGGCCCAGTTTGAATAATAGGTTCGGGGTAGTTGTCCTCAAGCAGCGGGAGCGTTGGACTAATGTTTAGAAAACAATTGAATGACTACAGGTGGGACGTGCATGGTTATCTTAGCTTACATATTTATTGTATAACGTCATTCTTTAGCGTCTCTAGTCCTGATCACATTCCTGCAAGCAACTTGGTTGACCCTCTTAGTTTTAGGGATTTCTTTTGGATATTTTTATAATGGACTAACATTCCATAATTTTGATTATTGTAAAAGCCACTTTACATATATAATATTATATATATATAATAATATAATAATTTATATTATATATATATATAATATATATATTTATATATATAATTTTATATATAAATAACATATACTATATTATATATATATATATATATATATATATTATATATAATATATTATATATTATGTGTGTAGATATATATATATGTATATATATATATATATTATATATATAGAATATATGTATATATATTTAGAATACGTATATATATAATATATTATTATATAATAGATGACTGGTTTAAAAAATGTTCTGTAAACAACAGAAATTCCATCTAATTAAAAGGAGCCCATAAAAACAAAAACAACCAAAATGATAGAGGAAAAGAAAAGTTACTATATTTTCAGAGGACTGCTGTCTCTTACTTCAATGGTATATGGAATGTTAAGAAAAGTTTACAGAAAAGGTAGGTATTTTATGTACCAAGAGAGTTCGTCCACAAGTAAAGCCAATTTAGGTAACACCACCCCCGCTGGATAATTTCCTTTAATCTTCTTAAGGTGGTTGATGGAATGACAAACACTGCGTCGACGATGTCCGATGTCAATTCCCTTTTGAGATGTTCATTACATGCTTCTTTTTATTAAGGCCGATTCAATCATTTGAACTCTTGTACCCGGCAGTTTGTTGCTGCCATAAAATTACACGTGACAATTTATTCCAGTTTATTCTATGGTTATGTTGCATTTATATGTTTGAAAATAGCCGAGTTATCATTGTCCATACCTTTAACTGACCGTTTGTGTTGTATTAATCTCTGGGGAAGTGATTTACCTGTACAAATTCCGATGTAAGATTGCGGTCACAGTCCATGGCAATAGGATCTCATATACCCCAGAAGTCTTTGGGCGATGTCTTTTAGTTGGACGTTAATCAGGGATTTGGATTAAGGTATTTGGGTAGGTAAAATGCAAAAAGGGTTGGATTTCCCAAGGGTGTGAGGTTACTCTCTTAAATCGTATCCAGGGAAGGGGGGAATTTTTATTTTATTGTTGGGTGTGTTCTCTGGTCTTGTATCTTTAGGGGGTCGGTAGAACAAAATTACGTGTTTGATTTTTGAATTGCTTTCTTTCCAATTATATGGTCAAGGATACTGGAAGAATGCCATCAAAGGAACAAAGTACTTCCAAAAATGTAACGGATTTCGGGAGATGGGACTCTGCAATTCAAACCCCTTCCCGCTAATCACACTAAGATTTCCTGGAAGAAAGAATCACCAATACGAGAAAACGACCATCTTAGTTGCTACGCAGAGGATGGAATCAGGAACTCAATTAATCTTCGCCTCCTCACTACGGTACCAAGGCGGTAGTACAGGTTATACTGAAGTTCATTCCTGTTCCGGACAATTGCTGCCTATAATAGAGTGACCTCATTTCCAAAAAACCCCCCCCCAAAGGGGGGGGGGACTTTTTTTAAAAAACGCAAGGGTTAAATAACCTAATAGATAATAGCGCCAGGAATAATCTTGAACAACTAAGACAAAAGTTTTAAAACTTATCCAACAACCCCCCTTACTGTAAATCAACATTAGTTTTAAAATTTAGGCTTAATCCTTTCGCCCTTATGCCAGAACCGCCAAAAAAACAACCTAGACTTCATAAGTGGCTTTGATAAATTCCATATTCTGACAAACAAAAACTTACAAACCAGTGAAGAGATATGTTTTAAAAGGGAGTGTTTACTAAATGCGGTTTAACTGACTTACATAAGAAATATCCTGTTCCACCCCCGCAGATTGCATGATAGTCATCCACTCGCTAAAAAACGTAGATGTTTACAATAAGTAGGAATCCGACAAAGACGGCAAAATCGTAATAATTCGGACAAAGACTTCTACCTTGACAAAATCAAAAACCAGCTACTTAGCGACACAAACACATACGAAAAACTGACGAAAAAATCCCCTTTCCAGAACGTTCCCACAGAATTTTTTCGGACGCGGAAAAAGTAAAATTAATTGGCCAACGGACCCCACAAAAAGGAGTATTGAACTATTAGAGAAATTTAAAGTAATTAATCCTAAATTTACCTACTTTTATGGTCGTTCCAAAACTCCACAAAGACAAAATTCTTCCATTCAGACCCATTTGTTTTCCATGCGCCGGTAGCTTTCAATGACAAAATTTCTAAAATGGTTAGCTGGTCCTCCTTTTCTCCTTTTTTAGGCACTTTTTCTCCCAGTCCCATCAAATCAAACTTCGGGAAGACTTTTGTCACAAATTCAGAGAAGCACATAATTAACCACTTCCACAACATAAAACTTTTAAGCCTTGGACGTTCGACTCCCTATCACAAAAGTAGCCAGTACAGGACGTTCTTCAGTTTTTAAGGGAAAAAATTATACCCCCCTATTCAGATCCATTTCCCTTTGGCAACGAACAAAATAAAATAAAAAGTTAGTTGAATTAATTGTGCATTACTTAATTAAATAAAAGTATTTTTCATTCGGGGAATCATTACTACAAGCAAAAATTGCGGGTTTTGTAGTTATGGGTAGTCCTGCTTTAAGTCCTATTTTAGCCAATCTATACATGGAATACTTTGAAACTACCAGTAAATAAATGCAATAAAAACAAAAACCAAAAAAATGCTGTGGGATGGAGGATACGTGGATGACAAATTACTAACATTTTGTTTTGGGAATAAATAACAAGTGGGGGTAATTTTAATGAATTCCTCTCAAAAATTAAAACGGCATTAGTGCCAAGCATCAAAATTTAAGGTTGAATGGGGAAACAGGAACAACAAAATTCCTTTTGCTGAGTTTTAATAATCAGAGGACACGGACAGAATACAAAGTTTAACCATATACAGAAAAACCAGCGGTTCTCCACTTTCATAACAAACATTCCACTACTTAGCTATCATGACAATAAACTATCAATGAAGTAGGAGTAAGCTAGCCAACCTATCTTCTTAAGAGCCTTACAAATTTGTTCCCCAGATTTCCTGGAAAAGAATTTGGAACTAATTTGCAAGCCAACTTTCATCTTTAAAGTATCCTGACCATATAATCGAGAAAGCAATTCAAAAAGCAAATGTAATTTCTACCGACCCCCTATAAAGACAAGACAGGAAGACACACCCAACAATAAAATAAAAATTCCCCACCTGGAGACGATTAACGAGAGTAAACTCACACCCTTGGGAAATTCCAACCCTTGTTGCATTAGCCTACCACCCAAATACCGTTAGCCAAATCCCTGGATTAACGTCCCAACAAAAGACATCGCCCCAAAGACTCTGGGGTATATGAGATACCACCCATGCCCAGGACTGTGACCAATCTTACATCGGATTACAGGCAAATCACTTCCCAGAGATTAATACAACACAAACGAGGGTCAGTTAGGTACGGACACAAAGAACCGGCGATATTTTCAACCATATAAAATGACAAATAACCATAGAATAAACTTGGGAAAAAACATGTCACGTGTTAATTTATAGCCAGCAAACTGCCGGTAACAAGGAGTCAAATGATAGGAAAGTCGGCCTTAATAAAAGGGAAGCAAGCGGTAATGAACCATTCCAAAAGGGAACTTGAGGACAGCGGACATTCGTCGACGCTAGGTTCCAGTGTTAATTCAACCAACGCTTAAGAAGATTAAACGGGAAGATTATCATCGCGGGGGTGACCTAAATTAGGCTTAACTTAGGTGGGACGGAATATCGTGGTAACAAATTACCACCTTGTTTTCTGTAAACTTTTCTCATTCAATATACCTGAAGAGAGAGGACAGCAGTCTCTTTGAAATATAGTACTTTTCTCTCTACAGTTTGGTTTGGTGTTTTTATGGCTCCTTGCTTATTAGATATATATATATATATAAATCTATATATATATATTAGTATAATTAATATATATATAATATATAATATATATATATAATATATTTATATATATATATATATATATATATATATATATATATATATATTATTATATATATATATATATATAATATAATATATTATATATATTATTATATATATATAATCTATATATTATTAATTATATACTTGCTACTTTCCGAAAATGCATGTTTCCCCTCTTTGAAATGTTCATAGGTAAGATTGTTGCAACATTTTTTCAGATTCCTTAGATAGATTAGAATAGGCGTGTTTTTAAAACAAAAGTTGTGGGTTCAGGATTTCGTATTACATGTTGTAAAAAGAATATATATAATATGTAAAAAGAGAGGAGATCTTCTGTATGTTCGAAACTACGGAATGTTTAACTATTTATTGTCAACGCGTTGGATAGTTGATTTGCGAGCTCGAATCTGCGTGTTATCCAAAACATGTTCAATCTGAATGTCGCTCGAGCCTACCGTTTTCGATCGAGGTCGGGAGTACGTGTTTTTTTCTTTTTTTTTTAACAGACTTGTCTTGTAAGGCGTGTATTTGGTTATTTCTCAAGGTCCCATGTGGGAATTGCACCATTTTGGATTATTTGAGATTGCATCAGATTCGAACTTTCTGGAAGCTTTCGTGCCAAAAAATGTTTTATGACAATCTGCCTCTCCAGCTTCCATCAAGGGAAGAGATGTTTCCCACTTATCTTAGTTAGGACCTCAAGGCAAGTCAGAATCTCTCTCCTCGCTCTCTCTCCTCTCTCTTTCTCTCTCTTCTCTCTCTCTCTCTCTCTCTCGATCGAAAATCATTGAGATTATATTAACATGTGAATGTAAAATTGGTCACCTCATAAACTTGTGAGAATTTCAATTATTTGATATTACTTTTGAGTTTATTTAGTGTTATTTAGTTTGCTTTTGTTTTGGGAATCTGAACAAACATTTCGTTAAAACGGGCGGGCATTTGGGCTTTATGGAAGTGTGGAATCAAGTCGGCAGCAAAGCAACAAAAGAAAGAAGTTGGGTATATACCAAAAAGGTAAAAGTGGGTTATATTATTTATTAGTTGCAACTAATAATTGGATAGGGAGTGTTGGTTAACTAATAATTGATAGGAAACTGTGGTTAACTAATAAACCAGATGGTTAGTGAAGGTTGGTTTAAAATTAAAAACTTGGTTAGGTTTCCAGTGTTTTGATGAGAAAAGATTTTACACTTTTACACATTGCTGAATTTTGTGTTTGTGATTGTTCCATTGTTTGTGCACTATTTCGTTTTCTTATTGAAGGTGGTGTCTTTTTAGTTTGTATTTTCTGTTTTCATTTGGCATTCACAATTTAATGGACGTTAGTTATTTTCATTGCTTAATCAATTTGCCAACATTTAATTAAATGTCGTTTAACATAAGTGGTTTTCTTTTCCTTTATTTTTTTAATTTTTTAAACCCAAAAGTTTTTTTTTTTTTTTTTTTTTAAATTATATGGATTGTGGAGTATATGATGATAGGTAGAAACATAGAGTGGTTAAATTGATTTGCTTTCCTTCAAGTTTATTTTGCAAAGTGGGACTTAGAACCAGGGAACAAGTACATTAGAAAGCTTCTGAAATCAGGGAAATACTTAGACTTTGAAAGTTGTTGATGGGAGTGATGCCCTTTGATTAATTTAATTACTTACAAGATTAACCTCCACAAACCTGTTTTGATGAACTTAGTCAGATTTTCTCAGCCAATACTGGCGGATGCTGTTAAAGGGGAATCACTGTTGCCTTAGAGTATTCCAGTTCGGTTTAAAACGTTGTTTATGAGGCGGGTTCAGGTGTCGGCTTTTGGTGACATTTTGGTAAGGTAAATTTGATGCATGGTAACCTAGATACTTGGCCCTTCGTAAAAACAAAATATAAAACATTATTAATACTATATATATATATATATATATATAGTATTAGATATATATATATATATATATATATGAGATAGAATATTATATATTAATCTAATATATATATTATTATATATATATATTATAGATATTACTAATATATTATATATATACTACATTATATATATTTATATATTAATTAATGATTATATAGATATAATATATAAGATATATATTATATAGATATATATATATATATGTGTGGTGTTTGTGCTGTTGTATAGATATATGTTTACTATAGTATACTATATTATATATATTATATTATATATATAATATATATATATATACTATTATCGTATATATATATATGGTGTGGTATAAGGATATATTTATAGATTATATATATATATTATCTATATATATATAGATTATATATATCACTAATATATCTATACAATATATAGGTGGTGTGTGTGTGGTGATAGATGATAAGATACCCTAGGTAGATCAATATATATTATATATGATATATATATATATGAATAGATAGACTAAAGATATTTAGAGAGATATTATAGATTAGATATAGATAATATAGAGCTATGATAGAATATAGAGATTAGGTTATTATATATAGATTAGATATATATATAGATTATATAGGATATATATATATATAATATAGATATAGATTATACATACTAATAGATATATAAGATATATATTAATATAGAGATATTAGATATTATAGATATATATCTATATATATAATATATATATATATTATAATAATAGTATAGATAATATATATATTATAATAAAATTATATAATAAATTACTATAGAATATAATAATATACTTAATTAATACTGATCTATATATATTATATATATATATAGATATATTAACGTATATAATTATATATCATATATATTTTATGTATATATATATCATAGATATTATATATTATATATATAATATATATGATATAGATATATATAGATAATAGTATAATATATTTTATATAATAGATAAATTAAAAGAATATATATTATAGTGATATTATATATTATATATATATATATATAATATATATATAGATATATTAATATATATATATTATTATATATATGTTATATAATATAATATATATTATATATATTATCATGTATACATATAATATTATATATATATATATATATAGATTATATATAGATATATATATATAGATATATAGAAGATATATATATATACTAGTATATATATATAAACATATTCTTTGTTGAATTGCCTCTGTCAAAATGTTATGTAAAGTATTTTATGTTCAGAATCCATAATAAGATTAGCTTAGAATTAATGTTAGGAGTAACATAAATCTTTAATCATGCATTTAGTTCCTTGCCAGAGTGTCCCATTAAGCTTAGTTGTCAATAAACAATTAGGGTATGTTGAAAAGTAAATGATAAGTCGCACTACAGTTTCTTGCCTCTGTTCGAAACTTGTTTCTGATTAGCTTTGCTATTGCACAGTATTTCATAAAGCTGCAATAGCCATTAATGTCCAGTAGAACACATGATGATTGCCTCATGTTTCGTCGAAGCTTCTAGAAAGATTGGTCGAAATGTTCCACAGACGTATCACAGAAATGTCATAGGATCATGCGAGAATTTTATTCAGTTTGCTTTAGTAATTAGAGATTCTTTTATTAAGAAACTGTTTGATATTGCTGATAATCTAACTCTTATCTCTTTAGATTGGTCAAAAGAAAATTGATTGACTTATAAATAATTTCATTGTAAGATGAACCGAATATCTCGTTCCCAAAACTCAATCTCACTCTCTCTCTCACTCTCGTGTTAGAGGGAATTCGTTACAGATACTAGCATCTTGTTCTAAAATGCTTTGACGTCATTCATTTTGCATCTTGTTGATCACTAGTTCCCACGTGGTCACTTTGATTTATTTGATAAATTTCTTAACGGTGTAATGGTCATTTTTGCATTCTGAAGAGATATTGTAAACGGAGTGTTTGTGACTTTGGAAAGCTGCAGCAAAAAGGAAAAACTGGTACCAGGTAATACGTTATTACAAGTTTAAAGAGCTCTTAAAAATATTTAAAGTGTATAGGGAGTTATTTCATTTTGTGATCACATTTCAGTTTTTGTGCGTTCTTTATTTAATTCTTTTGAAGTGTCTTTCATTATATTCTAAGTGTTTACCATTCTCTTGGTGTTTTCCTATGTTAGTGTTGAAAATGATACTTTTCCACATTGTGTGATTACATATTTTTGTATTAGCAGTTCTTTTAACTTAGTTGTTTCTTAATGATTTGGTATTGCATACCTGATTTAATTTAACAATTGTGATTTAATTTCTATTTACTTATATTTCTTCTCATTTCATATTCCTTTATTAACTGTTTGAATATTACTTTAATAACTTAATTTCTTGATTAATTAATTTTCTGGTTAGATTAATTTTAATTTAATTATATCTAATAATTAACTCAAGACTCAATTAAACTTTGCGTTGTTTTCAAATAATAATAATAAGTTTCCATGAGATTGTGAATTTCACTTATAAATCTTAAATTTGAAAATAAGTGTTTTTTTATTTAAACTTTTTATGTGTTTCATTTATTGACCACCATTGATTTAATTTGATTGATGTAGATATTGAATGTTAATTTGTGCTGTTTTCCTTCGAATTTCTTGAAGCAAGTTGAAAAAGGGAAAATATTTGAAATACATAGACTTTTTCAAGTTGTTGTTAGAGTGATGCCCTTTAGTTAATTTAATCTCACTTGCTTTAACTTCGTCTGATTCCTTGCCAGATTAATAAGCTTTTTAAGGGATCACTGTTGCCTTTATTTATTCAGTCTTATTTTATCTGTAATGAAGGTTCAAATGTCTGGCTGATGTAAGGTGACTATTTTTTTTATTGGTAAGTTTAATAACCAGATATTTGGGCGCTTCGTTACAGATTTAATTGATACCCGGGAAAACAGATCACGAACATCACACTGGTCTATGGTTTATACTGTTGGTGTTAGGAATATATCTAGTAGGAGAGTTGCTCTATAGTTTTTATTTATCTTATTATATTATATTGAATTGTTAGTTAAGTAACTTAGAGAAAATGTCTCTGTTCAATGTTTAGGATTTTTTAGCAGCTCCTTCCACCAAAGAGTTATCTGAATTCACTCTGACTAAGACATATGGTGGTAATGTGTTTAGTAGTACGGTAAGGGCACAAAAAAGATATATTGCTATGAAACCATTAATAGACTTGGGTAGAATAACTGATGAAGATGAGTTATAATTAGCTTAAGAGTTGCTGAATGTAGTACAGACTGATCTTATAAGTAAGCAAGAAGAAAAGAAAGAGAAAGTGATGCAGAGTTAGAGCTTAGATGCATAAAGGTAGAAGAAAATTTGAGTAAGCTGAAGATGTAGGCTGAAAGGGAGAGAGACTGCAGGCTGAAGGAGAAAAGGAAGAGAGAGAAAAGAGAAGGAAGAGAAAGAGAAGAAGTACAAGCAGCAGAAGAGAGAAAAAGAAACAAAAGAAGAAAGAGAAAGGATAAGAGGAAAAGAGAAAGAGCAAGGAAGCAGGAAGATTTTAAAATGAAGATGGGGTTGATAAGATCTAGATTCACATTACCTGTGACACTGTCTAACCCTAACCAAACTAGCCAAGACCCTACATTTGATGTAGTAGGAGTGCAGAAGTTAATCCCAAATTTTACTGAAGAAGCTCCAGATGAGTTCTTTGATCACTTTGAAAAAGTGGCTTCAGGTATGGGATGGCCAGATGATATATGGTCAGTTTGTTACAAAG
The DNA here is from genome assembly GCF_015104395.2 of Macrobrachium nipponense. Taxonomy (NCBI): domain Eukaryota; kingdom Metazoa; phylum Arthropoda; class Malacostraca; order Decapoda; family Palaemonidae; genus Macrobrachium; species Macrobrachium nipponense. Next base: position 55,746,257 of record NC_061100.1, read on the forward strand.
TGTCTTAATTGGTAATTGGAGAAGGGCTTATTTAGCCTTATCAGCTGATCAGTGTAAAGATTACAAGGTACACAAACACAATCTGTTACAAGTTTACCAGATGACCTCAGAGTATTATAATGAAAGTTTCAGATTTTTAAGAAAAGCTGACAAGGTAACTTCTTGGATTATGCTTTCAAAGTGAGAGGGTGTTTCAAACAATGGATGCAGGCTGCTAAAGTTAATACTTTAGACGAAATTGAAGAATTAGATGTTCTTGAACAATATCTTAGGGGAATTTCTGAACACATAAGAGCCTATGTGTGAGAGAGAGAGAGAGAGAGAGAGGTTAAGAAACTTGTCAAGGCTGCTACAATGAATGAAGATTATAACCTTATCTGTAGCAAGCGCAACTATAATGTAAAGTACCAGAATCAGCAACGTACAGGTTTTAAGTCTCATCTAAATTTCAGGAACAAATTTAATAATAAGAATCCTACAAGTGGTAGTACCAATATAGTGCAAGATAATAACCCTCAGCAAGCTAATGTGAAATCCTCATCATCAAATTTTTCAAGACAGTTACAGAAGCCTAATGTTGTCTGCTTCAGGTGTGGAAGACCAGGACACTACAGGCTGGAGTGTTATAAGGCACATCAGCAGTCAAAGCCAGTTAGTCAAGTGGTGAATGGTGACCAGGTGAAAGACTACAAAGAACAGTATGGGGAAGAATCAGACTACAGAGAAGACTGAGACTAAACAAACTGAGAATTTAGCAACTAGTGGAAATATAACTTCAATCAGTGAGTGGCTGAGCAGCTTGGAGGCTTTAGGCCATATATCTATGAGCGTATGCTGACAGCTCAGGAGGGATTGTACAGGTACCAGTCAAAGTATTATGTGATACTGGGAGTATCACATAATAGTGTGGTAGTATGTGGTGCTCACCCTTAGTTGAAGAAGAACCTCACAGGAGATAAAGTTATTTTGAAGGGTACAAGTAGAGAAGAGGCCACTCTTATATGCCACTTGCACTTGTCATGTAAATTGGTGATAGGGAATGTTGATTTTGCTGCAAGGGACTCACTGGCTGTAGAAGTTGTACATGTTCTGTTGGGTAATGAAGATGGTAGTGTGCCATTTGTTCCTTGTCCTATAGTGAAAGAGAAACTGTATCTACCAGGAATATAAGGAGGACTATGCCTATAAGTGAATAACTGAGGTTCCAAGAAAGTGATTTTTCCCCTAGTGTTAGCAAGGAAGAGATATCTCAAGAAGATGAAGAAGAACCTGTTGATCTTGAAGTTGTGAAACTACAGTAGCTTAGTTAGTAGATATTGAGAGTTCAGTCCTTGAAGTTTGTCAAGTGACAAGAGAGAAGCTAATGGAACTCTTGAAGAAGGATACATCGTTAGCTGATTTGTTCTTCAGAGTTATTGATCAACAAGAGATGCAACAAATTCCTACTTGTTATTATCTGAAGGAAGGTTTGCTGATGAGGAAGTTCTATATACCTGCAGATATACCAGGAGATGCTGAATAGGGAAAATATCGTCAAATTTTGATTCCATATCCATTGACGAAGCAAGTGGTAGCAGTAGCTCACGAGTCTGACCATATGGGGATCAGGAAGACTGTGGAGAAGATCATGAAGTATTTTTTCTGGCCTGGACTTCACAAAGATGTTAACAAGTTCTATCAAGAGTGGCTCACCTGCCAGATAGCTGAACAACTGAAAGAAACCATATAACCTTTAGATGTTAGAGGAGAACCCCTTAGCAAGGTGATTATGGATGTAGTTGGACCACTTCCGAAGAAGAAGGGAAATTAATATTTGTTAGCATTAATAGGTCCTGTGACAAGATATCCTGAGATGATACAATATCAAAATCAGTCAAATCACACAACAACTGACCATCAATAGACTCTGCCTTATCTCTGTCCTCTACGATTTCTCATCACAGACTGACTCTCTGACTGACCCAGGAACCGCACCAGCAGACAATCCAAAATCATTGCCCAACAAGCAAACCATCATTAACCATCCATCCACCACTTGTAACACTCTCTCTCTCTCTCTCTAGCTCTCTCTCTCTCTCTCTCTCTCTCGCCTCATAGTTCGCTCACTCACACTCAGAAAAACACATACACACTTACACACTACCACACAGCAACACCAAACGCAAACATGATACATCAAACACTCGAAAATATTTAAACTCAATTATTCCCAAAAACTACAAAACACCCAACGATTCCCCCCCCCCCCCCCCACCTCTCTCTCTCTCTCTCTCTCTCTCTCTCTCTGAAAAAGTGGGAAGGATATGGAAAATACAACTTCTACAGTAAAAATATAAAATGGTCAGAAATTAATGAAGAATTAAACAAAGATTGGGATAACATTTTCGTAAGTGATGACATAAGGGTAAATACGGAGATATTATATAAAACTATTGGAGATAATAGTGGAAAAATATATACCGAAGAAGAAAAGTAAACATCATTCATGCATACCAAGAGACAGAAGGATCTTGTTCCAGAAAATCAGAAAATGGAAAAAAGGTCTTGCAAAAGAAAAAAAATGCATGGAAAGATATAGAACTAAAAGTAAAGATAGAAAATGCAGAACAAAGATTATACAATCAAAAGAAAATGAAAAACGGGACTTGGAAGAAAAAACCCTATTAAAATCATCAAGCAAAACCCCCAAACTATTATTACATACCATATGCGAAGAAAGATGAATAAAAGAAGAATAGAAATAGGCCCTATGAGAATTGAAGGGAGATTAACGAATGAAAAAAAGGAAATTTGCAACATACTGGCAGAACGATATAAGAGAGAATTCACCCCTAGAATAGATAATGAAAGATAATGAATATAGAAGTAAGGGATGAAAATAGTGAATATTTAGCTGACATAGATATTATGAAGCTGATATTGTGCAGGCTATTAATGAAATTAAAATGGAGCTGCTGCAGGGGAAGCCAGATGGAATTCCTGCTATTTTGTTAAAGAAAGTAGTTCATTCTAGCGCAAAGCCACTTGCAATATTATTAAGACAAAGTGTAGAATACAGGCAAGATATATGATGAGCACAAATTAGCATATATTACCCCACTCTTTTCAAAAGTGGATCAGACTAGAGGCAAGTAATTATAGGCCTGTGAGTCTAACATCACATATTATGAAAGTGTATGAAAGGGTATGAAGAAGAAAAATATTATGAAACATTTAATAAAAAATAATTTGTTTAATAAAGGACAACATGGTTTCGTACCCGGAAAAAGTACACAAACCCCACTGTTAGTCCACCTGAAAACATATTCAAAATATGAAAAGCGGAAATGAAACAGATGTGTGTTTATTTAGACTTTGCAAAAGCTTTTGATAAAGTAGACCATAATATATTAGCGAAGAAAATTAGAAAAAACACAATATCGTGGATAAAGTAGGAAGATGGTTAAAAGAATTTTTACACAACAGAAAACAGATAGTTATTGCAAACGACGAGAAATCGGATGAAGCCAAGGTAATATCCGGTGTGCCGCAAGGTACGGTGTTAGCTGCAATACTGTTTGTTATTATGATTGAAGACATAGACAATAATGTTAAGGATTCGGTAGTGAGTAGTTTCGCAGATGACACAAAGAATAAGTAGAGAAATTACTTGTGATGAAGATAGAACGCTCTACAAAGAGACCTTAACAAAGTATATGATTGGGCAGAAGTAAATAGGATGGTATTTAACTCGATAAATTGAATCAATAAATATGGAGACAGAGAAAGAAAGCTATATGCATATAAGGGACCTAATAAATGAGACCATCACAAATAAGGAAGCAGTTAAAGACCTTGGTGTGATGATGAATAGGAACATGTTATGCAATGATCAAATAGCACTCTGTTGGCAAAATGTAAAGCAAAAATGGGAATGTTGTTAAGGCACTTCAAAACAAGAAAAGCTGAACACATGATTATGCTTTATAAAACATATGTTCGTAGTCCACTTGAATATTGCAATATGATATGGTACCCACACTATCAAAAGGATATTGCACAAATAGAGAGTGTACAAAGGTCCTTTACAGCTAGAATAGAAGAAGTTAAGGACCTAGACTACTGGGAAAGACTACAATTCTTAAAATTATATAGTCTAGAGAGAAGAGAACGCTACATGATAATTCAGGCATGGAAACAGATAGAAGGAATAGCAGAAAATATCATGGAACTAAAAATATCAGAAAGAGCAAGCAGAGGTAGATTAATAGTGCCCAAAACTATACCAGGAAAAATAAGGAAAGCACACAGGACATTAATCCACTACGCACCAGCATCGATAATGCAGCGTCTATTCAATGCGTTGCCAGCTCATCTGAGGAATATATCAGGAGTGAGCGTAGATGTGTTTAAGAATAAGCTCGACAAATATCTAAACTGCATCCCAGACCAATCCAAGATTGGAAGATGCAAAATATACCGGAAAGATGTACTAGCAACTCTCTGGTAGACATTAGAGGTGCCTCACACTGAGGGACCTGGGGCAACCCGAACAAGATGTAAGGTCTGTAAGGTCTGTAAGGTCTCTCCAACCCTTGAAGACATTGTCAAATGTAACTACCATATCACTACTCCATAACAGAAGAACCACGATGGCTATAAATTGAGAGATGAAAGCAAGAGGAATAATTATTCAATTTTGGAAAATTTGGATGATAAACTAAAGCATCTGAGTGTTGAGCAAGGTTGCGAATTGAGTGAAGTGATTAGAAGCTTCACATATTTTTTTTTGTACATTTAAGCAGCAAGCTTATTGCTTATCACCTTATCGAGATGTTTTGAAGAAAGAAGTTGAATAATTGTTGCAGCATGGATTAGCATAACCCAGTTCAAGTCACTACAGTTACTCATGTGTGTTAGTGAAGAAACCAGATGGCTCATTTAGGATGCATACTGATTATAGGAAGATGAATTCCGTCTGTATGGCTGACAATTATCCCTTGCCTGTTATAGAACAGTTACTTGATAATATTGGGCAAGCTAAGTTTGTCTCCAAGATAGACTTTAAAAGGTTATTATCAAATTCCCTTATCAGTATACTATTCTGCCAAGTGGCCAAATGAATGGACCTGCAACATTCCAACAAGTGATGGATCAACTGTTAGGATCTATAAAAGGAGTAGGTGTATAACTTGATGATATAGTGATTTCCTCTACAACATGAGAAGAACATCTGCTGATTATGAGAAATGTTTTCAAGAAGCTACAGGATTGGTCACAGTCCAGGCATGGGATTTCGTAAACGTTTGTGTCCTTGGGGAATGTCTTTTGTTGGACATTAATCAGGGATTTGGCTAAGGTGTTTGAAGAAGTAAATGCTAAAGGGTTAGAATTACATAGGGCCTAGGTCACCGTCTTAATCCTGTCCAGGTGTGGAATTTTATTTTATTGTTGGGTGTCTCTCTGGTCTTGTCTTGAGGGGGTCGGTAGAAAATTATGTTTGTTTTGTGAATTCCTTTCTCAATTATATGGTCAGGGTACCTTGAAGACGAAAGCTGCCCACGAATTAGTTCATATTCTTTTTCTAGGAATTCTGGGGAACAAATTCATAAGGCTCTTAAGAATAGGATGCTGGCTATGCCTATCTTGATAAGAATGTCATGATAGCTAAAGTAGTGAATGCATGAAAGTAAGAACATTAGTTTACTGTATATGGTAAATTTCTATTCTGTCATGTCTGATTATTAAACCATCAAGAAATGGAATTTTGTTGTCTGTTTCCCATTCAACTTTAAATTTCATGCTAGGCACTAATGCGTTTAATTTTGAAAGGAATTCATAAAAATTGTCCCATCTATTATCCCAAAATGTTAGAATATCATCTACATATCTCATCCATAGCATGTTTTTTGGGTTTTATGCATTTATACTGTAGTTCAAAGTATGACATGTATAGATTGGCTATAACAGGACTTAAGGACTACCAGACTACACCGAATTTTGCTTATAGAATGACTCCCCGAATGAAAATATGTTTATTAGAAACAAAAAATTCAACTAACTTTATTATTCAGTCAGCGCCAATGGAAAATGATCTGAATAGAAGGATCATTTTTCCCTCAAAAACTAGAGAACGTCCTGTACTGGTACTTTTGTGAACAGGGAATCTAGGTTAAGGCTTAAAAGCTTTATGTCGTGAAGTGGTACGTGCTTCTCTGATTTGTTACAAAAATCTTCCGAATATTTAATGTGACTGGGAGAAAAAGTGCCTAAAAAGGTGGAAAGGAGGCCAGCTAAGCATTTAGAAATTTTTAAATTGAAAGCTCCAGCACATGAAACCATGGGTCTGAATGGAAGATTCCTTTCCCTTTGATTTTTTGGAAGTCATAAAGGTAGGTAGTTTAGCATTAATTACTTTAAATTTTCCTCTAATCGTCCAATGCTCGTTTTTGTCTTAACCAATCAATCTTACTTAACGAAAAAAAAAATTCTGTGGGACGTTTTGGAGGGGAGGGTTTTCGTCAGTTTGTCGTAAGTGTTTGTGTGCTGCTAAGGAGTTGGTTTGATTTTGTCGAGGTAGAAGACTTTGTCCACGATTACGATTTTGCCGTCTTTGTCGGATCTACTTATTACAACATCTAACATTTTTAGCGAGTGGTGGCTATCATAAATCTACTGGGGAACAGGTATTTCTTATCAAGGTCAGTTAAAGCAATTTAGTAACACTTCTTTTAAACATATCTCCACAGCTGTAATTTTTGTCCGATATGAATTTATCAAAAGTCACTATGAAGTCTAGGTTGTTTTTACGGTCTGCCATAAGGGCAAAGGATAAGCCTAGATTTAAAACTAAATGTTAGTTTACAGTAAGGGGATGTTAGATAAATTTAAAACTTTGTCTTGTTGCTCAAGATTATTCATGTGCTGTTGTTTATTAAATTATCTAACTTGCGTTAAAAGTCTGTTGGAATGAGTCACGCTATTTTGGCAGCAATGTCGGAATAGAATTAAATCAGATACCTGTATATGTGGTCCGTAGTGGAGGCGAAGATTAGACTGAGTTCCAAAATATCACTCTGTGGAAGTAAAAATGTGTTTTTTCGAGTGGTAATTCCATTCCAGGAAATGATATATATATTATATATATATTATATATATATATATATATAGTATGATATATATATATATATATATATATATAATATATATATATATATATATATATGTGTGTGTGTGTGTGTGGTGTGTGTGTGTGTGCGCTTGTGTACGTGTGTGCGCGCGAGCGCATGTTTGTGTGTATCTATGTATATATGCATTCATGTAGTGAATGTTTCATCTCAGCAGATTGATTAATACTTCGAAGAAGCCCTCCCGTGGTGATAGTATATATTTTGGAAGAAAATGAAACTATTTAAATGAATATTTTTTATAATGTTTTTCGGTTACTTACTATAAATTTAAAACCATTTATCATATAGTCTTCAGTTCCAAATTATTTGTTCCTATTTTATTACTGTGTATAAAATTGAATTTGCTCTAAATAAAACGTAAAAAAATCAGTCGTCATACAAAAATGTATACATATATATAAAGAATATTAACATTTCTATAACTGTTTGTCAAGTAATGTCTCACTAATCATAACTCAGGCAATTTATAGGATCTAAGAAATTATTTATTAAAATTTTCTCTATCACTTGCCACTACAGAGACAAAACTACGCGTTTCCCATTAGTTTTCTAATTAACCCTGGATAAGTTTCATTATATTGGTACCACGTTAAAGATGTGTGCGGGTCGAGCTCAATTCAAGCGGCCAGAAAAATTTGTCAAAATTCTAATATTAACATGTGCTGTACATTTTAATTTCTAAAATCCATTTCAGCACTCACAAACACTACTGAAAAGATAAATAATATCCATCTACAAATTAGATATTTATTACAAATATATTTAAATAATAAGTATTTACAAAAAACTATTTACAGAAATATTTACCAAAAGAACAAAATAAGCTATATACACACAAAAATTGAGGGAATCCTTCCTAAATCTACTATTGACAATATGTGACTGCCAGAGAAGGTGTCGGACCCATAGAGGTCAAAATCTGAAAAGAGAAAAAAAAATAAGTTTTTTTGGCCAATTTTTTTTTTTTTCACAATTTCACAAATTTTTGTTGGGACCTAAATGAAATAGGAAGAGGCTAATTTTTGTTTATAAAATAAACTCATATTATCCTAGAACGGAATTATCTAAAAAAATCTGCACTAAGATTTAATTTGCTTTTATATCAGTGGCCAAATCTAAAGGTCATTTTTTGACCTTGTACTTTCACCATGAAAATTTCATATAAAAATCGTTGTAACTATAATAACATGATATTTATGCATGAAAATATACCAGAATACCATAAATGCTATAGAGAACAATAATATATAGAGATATGGCAACTTACCTTTTGGATATTTCGACAATCGACACCTACTCTGGTGGCGGCATTTACCACCCAAAATGGAGGAATGGAATGTAAATTTCAATGTTCTATTTAGTTATGTAATTATGCATGCATTTGCATAAAACTATTATGGTGGCTTGTTGGATGTTTGAACATTCATTTGCAGCTATAACAAAAATCTGACCAAAGGAAATTTTTCGAAAAGGGAATAATTTCGAAAATTTGGAAATAATTTCGACAAAAAATAAAAGATTTATTGCAATATTTTAGGTTAAAAAGGGATGATATATATTTTGTAAAGATTAATATTAGTATTTATGCAAACAAATTGTAAAAAAAGTTTCATGATTTAACTTACCTATATAGTAGAGACGCACCATGGACACAAGACAGTTTGATGCTGCAGGCAACGGGCCCGTTGCACCGCAAACTTGCGGTGTTTGTCTTGTGGTCTTCCTAGATAGGCAGCTTTGGCAGCGAACACTCTTGGGCAGCTTGACGTGGCCAACGACAGGAGACAGTTTATGTTCAAGCTCAGCCAGGCTGAACGTATCCGCCATCAGCACACGGAGGGGCTTGGACAAGTTGGTCAACGGGTAATACCGATGACCTACAAGAGGAGCACAAAATTCAAGGGCGACCACTTTGAGAAACCCTCGCCTTGTCAAACTCTTTGACGATGGCAGGGACGAATAGAGAATATAAGAAGTCACCGTAGAAAAGACAAAGTGGCCAGATCGTGTCTTACGAACACAATTTGATGTAGAACACATCAGATCGAATGTGTCTACACCCCCTTTTGTGGCATTATAGAACATTTGAGTGTCCATCTTCCTTCTTTCGATCTCAGATGGATCATGATGCAAGGAACTCAACATCATCACCTTTTTAGTCCTGTTGACTTGCTGACACTGAAGAGTCAAATTGTGTTCGTAATTGAAAATAGCCACTGAGTCCTTAACGGGAAGCACCTTCACAGAAAGTTCCTTAGGAATATGAGGTTTTTGCCGAATGGTGCCACACAAATACATGCCATCTTCATTGAGTGTCAAGGTGAGTGGTAACGTCGTGAAGAAGTTATCTGTCGTCACTGTGCGGTCCCCTTGGCGAAAAGGTTGCACATGCTCCGTCGTGAAAACTTCTATCGTTTGTCCTCTCGGCACCCTGACTGTTTCCTTCCCCAAGTAAGCAATCGCATTACACGAGTTATGTGAATCGGCATCACACGCCAACATAAGCTTGATGCCGTATAATAATAATAATAATAATAATAATAATAATAATAATAATAATATGTGGCGCCGTGGAGGAGTGGGTTAGGTCGTCAATAGACTTAAGTCAAGTTAAGCAACACTGGCTTCTGGTCAGTCGTTGGATGGGTGACCGCTCTCCTCGGCGTTGATTCCTGGAAAGGATCTTTACCATAATTTCCTCAGTCTACTCAGCTGTAAATGAGTACCTATCCCTGATGGGGTAGGGTCCAGCTATGGGTTAAATAGCAAAACTCAGCAATGATGGAAAGAAATGAAGGATTAACCGACAACGACGTAAATGGAACCTCTGGCAACAGAGGAGCTTCGTCCGGCAACCAGGTATTTAACCCAATTGAAGGGGAAGACGGTCAGGTACTTGGAGTCGTCATCCAGCAACTGATCACCACAACGACAATATCAACAGCCTGAGATTGGAGCTACAGAGGCAAAAAAAAGGCAGAAATGGACAATGGCAAGAAGAAAATAAGGAAATATGGAGATGCTACATCAAAAGCAACCCGAACGGAGAGAGGATATAGAAGAAGATTGGTCAACATCTGGAATGAGGAATACACCCCCCAAACAGAGCAGAGGCTGGGCCAGACCAAGTAAGGAACATAAAGAAAAAGAACTGGCTCTCCCCAACAGAAAGAGAAGAACTGGAAAGGGAAATGTCACACGACAACGAATTACACGAAGACGAACTGAGAGACGATGCCACGAGACGACAGGGAGGATGAGATATCAAACAACGACACACGAAGAACGACACCGACGAAGTAACAGAGAGGACGGAATGGGTAGAAAAGATTAGACAATGGATGGAGCCAGATACAGAGAGAACAAAGATCCCCTCCATGAAAGCCTACAACACCAAGAAATTAAGGGAGAAAACAAGTGAGGTCAATGAAATAATGGGCATAATACACACAACCAGTATCACAGAAACAAATAACTTGACATATGCAGGAGCAAGATTAGTAGCAGAACTGATGGGAATTCGAACACCACCAGCACAAAAAACCAACCCAACAGAAACCAAAATAGCAACCTCCTTGGAAAAGGCGACTGGAAAAGCAAATCATGGTGATGAGATCTGACTTGAGTAAACTGAAAGAGATGGCAGAAAAAAGGCTAAGAAGCAAGAAAACAAGGGAGGAACTCAACGAGAAATACAAAGTACAAGAGAGGGGATTAAACAACACAATAGAAGATGTAAAACAGAGGCTTAAGGCCAAAGCACATAAGATCCAACGATACATGAACAGGAATAAGGGATACCAACAGAACAAACTATTCGGAACCAACCAGAAAGACTATACAGCCAACTAAGAGGGGAAGACAACCACCCAGAAATTCTGAAGCCGAACCAAGTAAGAGACTCTGGGAAAAACATATGGAGCAATCCGGTTATCACACAACAAACATGCAACATGGCTCCAGGAAGTCAAGGAAGAAGAAACAGGAGAATAAAACAAAGATTCACAGACATCACGACAGACACAGTCAGACCCACTAAAGAAAATGCCAAACTGGAAAGCCCCAGGTCCGATGAAGTCCATGGATACTGGGGCTCAAAAACTTCAAGGCCCTACACCCACGAATAGCAGAACAACTCCAGCATTGTTATCTCAAATCACCAAGCACCCAAATGGATGACCACAGGAAGAACATCCTTAGTACAAAAAGACAAGAGTAAGGGAAATATAGCCAGTAACTACAGGCCTATCACCATGCCTACCAATAATGTGGAAGTTACTAACAGGTATCATCAGTGAAAGGCTATACTAACTACCTAGAGAAACCAAACACCACCCTCCCCCACCAACAGAAAGTAAAGGCTGCAGAAGGAAGTGTAGGGGCACAAAAGACCAGCTCCTGATAGACAAAATGGTAATGAAGAACAGTAGGAGAAGGAAAAAACCAACCTAAGCATGCATGGATAGACTATAAGAAAGCCTTCGACATGATACCACACACATGGCTAATAGAATGCCTGAAAATATATGGGGCAGAGGAAAATACCATCAGCTTCCTCAAAAATACAATGCGCAACTGGAATACATCCTTACAAGCTCTGGAATAAGACTAGCAGAGGTTAATATCAGGAGAGGGATCTTCCAGGGCGACTCACTGTCCCCACTACTCTTCGTAGTAGCCATGATTCCCATGACAAAAGTACTACAGAAGATGGATGTCGGGTACCAACTCAAGAAAAGAGGCAACAGAATCAACCATCTGATGTTCATGGACGACTCAAGCTGTATGGTAAGAGCATCAAGGAAATAGATACCCTAATCCAGACTGTAAGGATGTATCTGAGGACATCAGGATGGAGTTTGGAATAGAAAAATGCGCCTTAGTCAACATACAAAAAGGCAAAGTAACGAGAACTGAAGGGATAAAGCTACCAGATGGAACAACATCGAACACATAGATGAGACAGGATACAAATACCTGGGAATAAAATGGAAGGAGGAGATATAAAACACCAAGAGATGAAGGACACGATCAGGAAAGATATATGCAGAGACTCAAGGCGATACTCAAGTCAAAACTCAACGCCGGAAATATGATAAAAGCCATAAACACATGGGCAGTGCCAGTAATCAGATACAGCGCAGGAATAGTGGAATGGACGAAGGCAGAACTCCGCAGCATAGATCAGAAAACCAGGAAACATATGACAACACACAAAGCACTACACCCAAGAGCAAATACGGACAGACTATACAAAACACGGGAAAGGCAAGGAGGGGAGAGGACTACTAAGTATAGAGGACTGCGTCAACATCGAAAACAGAGCACTAAAGGGGCAATATCTGAAAACCAGTGAAGACGAGTGGCTAAAGAGTGCATGGGAAGAAGACTAATAAAAGCAGACGAAGACCCAGAAATATACAGAGACAGGAGAAAGACAGAAAGAACAGAGGACTGGCACAACAAACCAATGAATGGACAATACATGAGACAGACTAAAGAACTAGCCAGCGATGACAATTGGCAATGGCTACAGAGGGGAGAGCTAAAGAAGGAAACTGAAGGAATGATAACAGCGGCGCAAGATCAGGCCCTAAGAACCAGATATGTTCAAAGTACGATAGACGGAAATACATCTCTCCCATATGTAGGAAGTGCAATACGAAAAGTGAAACCATAAACCACATAGCAAGTGAATGCCCGGCACTTGCACAGAACCAGTACAAAAAGAGGCATGATTCAGTAGCAAAAGCCCTCCACTGGAGCCTGTGCAAGAAACATCAGCTACCTTGCAGTAAATAAAGTGGTACGAGCACCAACCTGAAGGAGTGATAGAAAACGATCAGGCAAAGATCCTCTGGGACTATGGTATCAGAACGGATAGGGTGATACGTGCAAACAGACCAGACGTGACGTTGATTGACAAGGTCAAGAAGAAAGTATCACTCATTGATGTCGCAATACCATGGGACACCAGAGTTTGAAGAAAGAGAGAGGGGAAAAATTGGATAAGTATCAAGATCTGAAAATAGAAATAAGAAGGATATGGGATATGCCAGTGGAAATCGTACCCATAATCATAGGAGGCACTAGGCACGATCCCAAAATCCCTGAAAAGGAATCTAGAAAAACTAGAGGCTGAAGTAGCTCCAGGACTCATGCAGAAGAGTGTCATCCTAGAAACGGCACACATAGTAAGAAGAGTGATGGACTCCTAAGGAGGCAGATGCAACCCGGAACCCCACACTATAAATACCACCCAGTCGAATTGGAGGACTGTGATAGAGCAAAAAAAAAAAAAAAAAATAATAATAATAATAATAATAATAAGAAGAAGAAGAAGAAGAAGAAGAAGAAGAAGAAAATGACCAACTGGAAAACCCCAGGTCCCGATGAAGTCCATGGATACTGGTTAAAAAAATTCAAGGATCTACACCCACGAATAGCAGAACAACTCCAGCATTGTATCACAAATCACCATGCACCCAAATGTATGACAACAGGAAGAACATCCTTAGTACAGAAAGCAAGAGTAAGGGAAATATAACCAGTAACTACAGGCCTATCACCTGTGTACCAATAATGTGGAAGTTACTTACAGGTATCATCAGTGAAAGGCTATACAACTACCTAGAGGATACAAACACCATCCCCCACCAACAGAAAGGCTGGTGATTAAAATTCAGGCTCGTTAGCTTAACTGTCAAAGAAGATAATCAAATTTTTGGGTTACCTTTCCGGGTACAAATATACCCAGAGACCTGTATTATTAATACCCGAAGATGACTCTAAAGTGTTATATATAAAGAATAAAGGTTTATTTCTACTTACATAAACCCGTCTACGTTATCTAAGGCGAAAATTCCTAAAATATCTAATTAATGGCCCTAACGTGCCTTTAAAAGATATTTCTAATTCTCTAGTATCCATCCATTTCACCCTCTAACGTCGCACTGAATTATCCTATCTGAATCAATAATTGATAGAATATCTTCTGTATCCCCAAAAAGCTTACTATGTGAGGCTTTGCCGCTGGCCCTGGCAATCTAATTGCTATCCTTGGATAGCAAATATGTCTCCCCCTTTAAAAGCGTTGTAAGTGATCATGTTTTCACTCCTGGCCCCGATTGCTTTCTGCGTTTCGTAAGATAATTGCGTTATTCTCCTGGGGAATGTACTCTTGAATATTATATATAGTGTCCCCGTTAATAGTGATACGTATATATACTTACCTCGCAGTGTTCGAAATATAGCCCGTTCCAGGCATATTCTCCCGAAAAATCAAATAGGTGTGAAATTTCACAGATTTCCCACGATCGTATAGGCACAGTCCTGTCCTCATCTGCTATATGGACCATACAACAACCATCAAATAAGGAACTGACGGGTTTTTTCTGCGGTGATCCGTTTTATTATTGTATATATCCTGAAAAAACTGCGGCTTATATCCTCTCTGTCTACTAACACGTGAATGTGATTCGAGGTCTGCCCACCTCCTAATCCTCTGTGTGGGTATAATTATTATAGCCGGTAGCGATGTCATGCAAGAGATTAACGTATTTATTTTTTATTGTTGTGACTTAAGTAACTATATATTTTACTTTTAAGTGTCCTGATAACTCTTTCAGTTATCACCGCTTTGTTTTCTCTTGGATGTACGCTATATAATTTTATATTTCTCACGTTTAGGTATTCCCTCACCTACTCGTTATAGAATTCCCTACCTTCATCCGAATTCAAACGTGATATTCCCCGAAAAATGTTTCTGATTCGAGAACCTTCTTTGAAATACAATATTTGCTAACTACTTTTTACACCCTTTATCTCCACACCTGTGTGTTCTGTGTAAATAAGAAATTTATTACGATATGAGTATTCAGTGTATATAAAATATATTCGTTTGTAATGTCTATTTTAAGTGAATAAAATAAAATATTTGCTACCTTTATTTTACACATTCTTTCTCTCCGCATGAATAGTGTCATCATCGGAACCTTTGAGATCCAAGCAACTCGTTTCTTCGCAGAAGCGATAGATCTGTTCGCATATCTGTCCCGAATTATCATAGCAGCAACTCGGGAAAGAGTGTGTGATTTGCCAGAAAATAATTGAAGAGTATGAAAAAAATTCTATAATATAGTACTATATTGCTGAGTGAATGAACATCCAATACAGAAGTACTCGCCAATAGGGAACAAGATCAGGATTAGTAAAGAATTATTAAAAACCTTTGAATATATAGATCGAGGGACGACTGACATGGGACTGTTATACACCCTCGAAGACTGAGGCGTTTACTGCTGGACGGCATTCGTCAATCTCCATCGTGTCATAACGCATTTATTCCATTCGGGTAAATTCAGTAGAAATGTCAGTCTCAACTGCTCCCATTACGTTCTGATGAAGTATAGAGACATAGTTCAAATTGAAACTTTGGTCCGTCAGTTAATCGGACATCAGAAGGGTGGCGAATTCTCCGAGATGTATAAGAAGGCATTATCTCGTATCCAGTAGTACGGTTATCTACTGGTTGACCTCGCAACTGAAAGCTTACAGCTCGGGACCAATATGACAGGTGAAACCAAATATAAAATGATTTATCAACAGTGGTGACTCAGAAACAGCTACGGGTATTGAAGAAGATATACGAAAATGTTGAATACCCCGACAGTTTTAGCAATATAAATATATTATCTAGAGATGGTGTCAAAAAGGATCTAAAGAGTCAACAACCCTCTTATGCTTTACATAAAGTTACACTGAAAAATTCTTTCGAAGAAAGGTGATATCCCCAAAACCTCGGGGCAACCGTTAGCAGTGATCTGGCTGACATGTCTAAACTCGCCCCTTGTAACAAAGGTTATAAATATCTTTTAAATAGTCATTGATCAGTTTTCGAGGTATTTACAGGTTATTCCTCTAAAGAAAACGGATGGGAATATTATGCAATGGACGTTAAAGAAGGTTCCTGAATCAGAAGCTTTTTTCGGGGTTATAGTATATCATGTTTGAATACGGATGAAGGTAGAGAAGCGTTTGTCAATGGAATAAGTAACACTTTTCAAATCCGTATCCATATTTTTGAATGAGATGTTGGTGGAATCTTGTCCGATATTTCACTATCAATGGTATATTAAACTGTTAAAAAATATAATACCCATTGCGATGACTATGTTAGGGTGGAGTGGATTGTTTAATGACGATGGTAATGGGACGTCTGGTAAATTACAGCATTCACGGCTAATACCTTCCAGGCCGCTGCCAGGTGGGAAACGAGTGTCATGGGGACTCCTAAATCGCTTGGTATACATACCCACTCCCCCTTGCTCCTTGATCTAGCGAGTATTGACATGTAATTACTAGAATTGGTGGATTTGAGAATTAGGTTAGAAATGGCTAATAACAGCTGGATTTTGGGGTATAGATATAAATGGAGAGTTGAACCAGTTGAACATGGTGAAGCCAAAATTATGGATTACCAGGGTTACCCCGCACTATAAAGCCATGTCCGCTTTGAATGAGGCTTTATCAGTAAAAACGTATATCATCGGAATGAATGAATCACCTATATTAATCGATCAAGCATTTGGAGCGTGTATTCCCAAGAAGTTAACAATCGCCTTGGTTGATATGAAGAATTTTTCGGGAGAATATGCCAGGAACGGGTTATATTTCGAACACTGCGAGTTAAGTAAAGATACATATCACTATTAACGGGACACTATATATAATATTCAAGAGTACATTCCCCGAGAGAATAACGCAATTATCTTACGAAATCCCGAAAGCAATCGGGTCCGGGCATGAAAACATGATCACTCCATAGTTTTGCGCGGCGCCGATACGACCGTGGGAAACCTGTGAAATTTCAAACCTATTTGATTTTTCGGGAGAATATGCCTGGAACGAGCTATATGTTGAACACTGCGAGTTAAGTAAATATACGTATCACTATTAACGGGGATACTATATATAATATTCAAGAGTACATTCCCCAGGAGAATAATGTAATTATCTTACGAAACGCAGAAAGCAATCGGTGCCAGGCGTGAAAACATGATCACTTACAACGCTTTTAATGGGGGAGATATATTTTCTGTTTTAGTTTCACAGCCGAGCATATGAAGGATTCGCTACCGGTCGAAATTTCCAAGGATACCAATTAGATTGCAAGGGCCAGCGGCAAAGCCTCGCATAGTAAGCTTTTTGGGGATAGAGAAGATATTCTATCAATTATTGATTCAGATAGGAAAATTCAGTGCGACGTTAGAGGGTGAAATGGATGGATACTAGAGAATTAGAAATATCTTTTAAAGGAACGTTAGGGCCATTAATTAGATATTTTAGGAATTTTCGCCTTAGATAACGTAGACGGGTTTATATAAGTAGAAAAAAACCTTTATTCTTTATATATAACACTTTAAGAGTCATCTTCGGGTATTAATAATATAGGTTTCTGGGTATATTTGAACGTGGAAAGGTAACCCAGAAATTTGATTATCTTCTTTGACAGTTACGCTATCGAGCCTGAATTTTAATCACAAGAATAATAACAATTCTATATGTAATCTGATTTACCATTTAACCTTTTCATGCATGGAATATTATGCATCTATACACACATATCATAAAGTACTTGAGTAATTTCCCGAAAACTCACGAATTGTGTGATGAGAGGGGAACTTGGATTAGTCAAGGTTGAAACGGGTGCAGGGTTTTTTACCTCTGTAGACTATGAGGAGCTCTGGGATTAGGGTTGAAATCAGGGTTTTTACCTCCCATAGAGTATGAGGAGTTTTGGTTTTAGGGTTGGAATCAGTGTTTCTACCTCCCAAAGAGTATGAGCAGTTTTTGGGGGGTTAGGGTGTAATCAGGGGTTTCATCCCCGTAGAGTTTTGCGCGGCGCCGAAATGACCGTGGGAACTAGTGAAATTTCATACCTATTTGTTATATTCACACCTTTATGGTAAATTTAAACAGGTAGAAAGGTGCTTATCTCCAGGTAGAAAAATCGACTACCTGGGGATTAGCACCTAGGTGTTGAGGGACAATGTGGTTTTTTACCCCTACTGAGATGGTTTTAGCTCAGGATAATGTTGGAGGAGGACTTAGTTTTTGGGCTCACTGCAAAAATAGACTTATGATTCAGCAATAGGACAACGAGATTGGGAAAATGGCGCCAGATGGCAACAATTTTCAAAGGAGGATTTTTTTTCCGTCAGCTTCAAGGGTCTCTTGCTTTTTTTCCTCACGTAGGTCCCTTTTATGGTTTCGATGAATAATTTCTTCCCATTATGTATGTATTTGCACATCTTGATGCGTTTTTGTACGAATCCTGGCTCCTACTGGGAATCAGTCAGGTCACGTGATGTGTTCTGGCTCGCCCCAACTTTCTCCAACGTTCGCTTCCACTTTTCAAGGTCAACGGTTTTGCGTTTTCTGAAAGAGACATACTTTTGCAGTCACGTGATCGAAAGAGAACATGAGAGAGAGAGAGAGAGAGAGAGAGTTCAATTAAAGGGCCAAGAGGTTCAATACTCTTCCTTGTCTGTCAGGATTAATCGGAATAGTCTGTCAAATGGAGAAGAAATTACACGTTTGAGTAATCAACACATGCACACACACACACACACTTACACACATAGACTGTGTGTAAGTGTGTGTGTGTGTGTTGATTACTCAAACGTGTAATTTCTTCTCCATTTGACAAACATATTCTCGATTAATCCTGACAGACAAGGAAGGGTATTGAACCTCTTGGCCCTTTAATTGAACTCTCTCTCTCTCTCTCTCTCTCTCCTCTCTCTCTCTCTCTCTCTCATGTTCTCTTTCGATATATATATATATTAATATATATATATATATATATATATATAATATATATATATATATATATATATATATATATATATATATAAGTACAGGGTTAGACAAAACTTATATATAAATTGATATGTAACCCTCAGAAATTGTTATAGTGAAATATTATTCTTCAATTCACAGTTCCAAACCCATATTTGTAATAATGTGGACATTTATCCTTGAGTATTACATGGATAATTAATACAAATTGAAGTGTAGTTAATAATGGAGGTTTGAATGTATTTCAGCATAGTTCTTACATCATCGGTGTTTGAGTTTCTCTTTTCAGGGATGCATTTGATGAAACAAAATCGTCATAAAACCTCAGTTCAAGTAGTAAAAAAAAAAAAACGAAAAACATTGTCAGAATATTGTTTACAATACAACTATAAAATTTAAAGGAGTCCTATTTGATTACTTTTACTCCTCAACAATGAAAACATGCATAAACGTAGATAAAAAATTATAATGATCCACCAATGGCAACAGGTCAGAAGAGCATTTTGTGAAGCGGTGCTGTCCTTTCGTCTGACGTCATTTCGTCCAACTTCTCTTAGTCCGTCTTTTGGTCCTAAGTCAATAGTAAAGGGTGAATATCAAGGGCAAAAAATCTCTGATAATTTTGTGATAGGAAAGCGTCGCAAGGAGTGTAGGTATAGCCATTGGAAGGGCAACAAAGCAATTGAATGAAAGGCTAGGAACAAGAGAAGGAGAAAAGGATATATATAAGACTTCAAACTTGAGGAAAAGGCAGAGACAGGATTTGGGTAAATTGGGTGTCATCAAGGATATAGATGAAAATATATTTTAACGGGTTGAAGACATTAAGAAGAGATAGGGAGTATGTTGAACAACTTTTCAATACTGAAAATGAGAAAGAGGAGATGATAGAGGGCAGAAGGACGAGTGATGGAGATACATAGGTAAAGAGAGCATTACGTAAAATAATGAATAGTAAAGCACCAGGTCCACAACAGTTCTATATTGAAATGATGAAATTTCTAGGTACAGAAGGGGAGAATTGGATGCAAGATTTATTAATAGCTATATGGGAAGAGGAAGGAATGCCAAGGGAATGGGAGGAGAGTCTAATGTTAAATATATATACAAGCAGAAGGTAGATTTCATGGATTGTGTTAACTACAGAGAAATTAAACTAACAGAGCATGGAATGGAAGTTTTAGAGAGGATACTGGATGAGAGATTAAAAGAGTTTGTAAAGATCGGGAAACAACAGTATGGATTCATGAGAGGAAGAGGGATGATGGATGCCATCTTCATAGTAACACAGCTACAAGAAAAGAGGCTAGCGGGGAACCAGGAGCTCTATTATGCATTTATAGACCTGGAGAAAGCATATGATAGACTCCCAAGAGAAACGATGTTTTGGTGTTTGAGGAAGAGGCAAGTCCCAGAAAAGTTGGATAGGCTGGTCGAGATGATATATCAAAGAACGAGCACAAAAGTTATAGCAGCAGTTGGGGAAACAGAAAACTTTGAGGATAATGTAGGATTACACCAGGGGTCAGCATTAAGCCCATTTTTGTTTGTGCTGGTCATGGGTGTGTTAAATAAAGAGATCAGGAATGAGGAGCTGTGGGTGTTGTTGTACACCGATGATCTGGTGATTACTGCTGAGAATAAGGAAGACCTACAGATAAGGGTTGGAGAGTGGCAAGGGTCTTCAGAGAGGGGTGGCTTAAAAGTAAATATAAATGAAACAGGTTTTGGTGAGCAGTAGGGAAGATAGAGGCAGAATAGTAATGCAAGAAAGAAAAGGCTCAATTTATTATAAAACTGGCAGGAAAGTTTAAATACTTAGGATCTACTTTAAGCCAAGAGGGCGGATGTGAGGCTGAAGTTGACAGTAGGATAAAAACTGCAGAGGGGAAGTAGAGAGAGGTAAATGGAGTAGTATATGAGAAGAAAATGCCAATCAAGCAAAATGTCAAGCACAGTGATAAGACCAATATTAATGTATGGATCGGAAACATGGGCTCTAAGAAGAAAAGAGGAAGTAAAGCTTGAGAGAATAGAGATGAGAAGGCTGAGGTGGATTATTGGACTATTGCAGCTTGAGAGACTCAAAAATGACGAAATAAAAAGATTACAGAGACAATAAGAGAGTAGCGATTGAGGTAGTGAGGGCATGTGTTGAGGATGTATGACGAGGATGGAATGAAGAGGACTAGGAAAGAACCTGTTAGAGGAAGAAGATTGAGAGAGAGACAGAGAAGTAGATGGCGAGATAAAATAAAGGAAGATATGGAGAGGAGAGGTTTGGTGGAGGATGATGCCTTTGATAGAAGGCAGCGAAGAAGGTGCATCAGGCAACAAACCCCTTAATGTAGGGATAACTGTGGGAAAGAAGAAGCAAAAAGATATAAGTAACATAAACCTTAAGAATGTATCTAAATGAAGCCTTCCTCTTATTTCAGAGTTTTCATTAAGTTCAAAATATTCAAATGTGCTCCATTTTTAATACGCTTCATCACAGAATGAAACCCCTCTGCAATATTATCTGATTTGCTCTTGGTAGATCGTGAAGAATACGCTGATTAATATTCCACACAGCTATCGGGAAGGCAGGTGGTTCTCTCCTTCGTTTAGCACCACGTCCTTTCACAATGCCTCTGTAAGTCAAGTCGAAGTAAGCGATGAATTCAACAGGTATTTCTTCATCATATGTTAAATCTTAATAAGCCTCTTCGACATCTTCAACAGGGACGAAGGCTAATGCTGAAAAACATCGAACTTTAAGACGACTCAAAATCTGTTTTGTATCTTTCTTAGAGCCGTAAATCTATCATTTTTCTATATACTGATTGGCTAAAATGAAACAAGCATGCCACATCAAATGAATTAGGCAATGTGAACTGCAACTTCGAAATCCTCCATGAGATCAAACGAATCTGCATTAGGTTGCATAATTTTCAATGGCTCAAAAAATATTCCGTATCTCTGCTTGTTTTATTCGGCAGTAATGCAAAAACCCGTGGAAAATGCTACTTTTGACTTGTACATGAATGCAAAGCAATTGTAACCACTGTTCTGGCACAATTTTGAAGGTTCCATCACATGACCAATGACGATATAATAATATTTTCTCGAGCACTCTCTGATGCAAATACCAATAAGCACTGTTGATCCTCGACGCCCGAATCATATCTCAGAAACTGTTTGCCAATATAAAGTTTATAATATTAGCTAGGTATTTCTTTTGTTCTTGGTCGACACAATGAACTTTGCATTTTAGGGTGGGCAAATTCAGAAGTTGACATTATGTATTAGCAATTTCTATATACAGTACCGGACTTCAGAGAAAGGAGTATGTTACTTTATCATAAGATTTTAACAATACAATAACAACTTTTAACAGAGAAGGAAAGAGAGCGGTAATAACAATCCTTTAACGAGGCTCGTTAAAGGGAAGAGAACGATAATTAGATTTCTTTAACGAGGCTCGTTATAGTTTTTCTAAGGAGTTTATTTACAATTGGACCAAAAGTCGTTGGACAAAAAATCATATAACAAAAAGACGTACGACCAACAGACGTGGACGAAGCGCCGTTGGACGAAGTGACGTCGGAAGAAAAGTCGTGTCACGGTGTGGAGCAATCATTAGGGTCCCGTCGCAATTTGAACAATATTCCGATGTAACATAGGTCTACATTGAGTAGCGACAATGAAATTATCTTGAAACCATTCATTTTATATTTGTTAGTGTTCCATATGCATTGACATTAATACTAATAGATATTTCGATTAATGGCCCTCTTCTCCATGTAATTAAAATTATCCTCATATCTTATTCCTCAAAGAATAGGCAATCTCTACAGATAAATTCTTTAGTTAGAGAGGTTACATCTCAGAAGGTTTAGATTATTTTATTAGTGCTATAAATCATTTCGTAACATACAGACGCCTTAAACAAAGCCTAAAACTTCAACATTCGAAGAAAGCTTCTTGTAATTCATATTCATATTTTGAAAATGGTGTAATGACCGTTGAGCTTATTAGGTCTACTGTTATAATGCTGCAAGTCGTAGTTACGTTGACCAGGCAGAGGAGCATGTAAAATGCGCTGCCATTGACGTCACACCTAACTGTATCACAATGTGCTTTGAGCAAAGCAATGTAAAAATATTTGCAAATCACACATAAAATGGATAATAATTATCCAATTATGAGGAAAATAGTGCTAGCTGTAAATTCGAAAACTTATCAACATGTATGACATACAAAAAATATAAGAGTATGTAGATTATTATATACATATATATATATATATATATATATATATATATATATATATCCATATCTATCTATCTATCTATCTATATATATATATATATATATATATATATATATATATATATATATATATATATATATATATATGTATATATATATATCTATATCCATCTATCTATCTATCTATCTATCTATCTATCTATCTATCTATCTATCTATCTATCTATATATATATATATATATATATATATATATATATATATATATATATATATATATATATATATATATATATATGTATATATATATATATATATATATATATTATATATATAGATAGATAGATATAGATAATATACATATATATATATATATATATATATATATAATATATATATATATATATATAATAAAAAATACTATATGCAAAATAATGTTAAGTCTGAGATTAATGGACAATACAAAACGTATCATGTCGCATCAGATTTCAGCATTGCTGTACATCTACAAAACGCGCAAAATAGAATTATGTACGGTTAAATTATGTACTTCATCATATATATGCTCGCTTATTTGCATTTCAAGCGTACTCTACACTAAGATCAATTATTTATTAGAATCTTTGTTAAATGAATGCTCATACATTGAGACTTTAACATCAACAGTAAAATTTCACAGAAAGTAAAATATCACATGTAAGCCATCATGACCAGCATATTTATATAGGGTGACGAAGGCGTAATTATATATATATATATATATATATATATATATATATATATATATATATATATATATATAATTAGAAAAGTTACAATACAATACTTTTCGATATCTCTATGTAAACTTAATTGATCAATAATTGTTTTTTTACAGGTTTCTATTCAATGACCATCGTAAAATCAACCTCCATTGGAGTAAGAATGTAGTTCGAAACAATTCCTCTTGGCGTATAAATGTATTTTGCTACTTAAACATTCCGGAAAACACTGAATACAATCTGAACCATTAATCTTACGTGTTTTAGCCTCTTGTTCTGTTGTGATATTCCACCAGGGAAATTAATTAGAACGTCCTTCCAACTCGGTTTTGCACGTCAAGTTTCCTAAGTTGTATTGGAAACCTCTGGATTCATTAACATAGGAATGGGCGGAGGCATTATATGAATACCTATTTCATTTGAAATTAAGTCATTGATAATTGATATCTAGTTTCTTTTTAAGGGTAAAACAACTGCAAAAACCAGTATTATAACTACGATTCATAATAATAACCCCATGAATATGAATATTGTTGCCATTGTTAGAACTTTTTTTTTACCATGCTTAAATGTACCATTAGCTGAAAACTCCCCATCTAGGGAAACATCAATGATTTTCTTGAGAAAGGTAATAGTAAATTATTTACAGATCACCAAAAATTATAAGACCTATAGAACCAGATAATACTAATAGTTAACTTAAGAGACAGTGTGATGGAAGTCCTTGATAAGACTGAGGAAAGTTATCTTTACTTATTTAGCTATCATTTTGCACGTGCGCTCCAGAAACCTCCCGAAGAATTGGTAAGAAATCCCTACATGTGGAAAAAATAACCTTTACTAACACTAATAAAGTCGGAATCCTTACACATCCATATAACAACGAAGTAAAAGAAATGGAAAATATTGAAAACACTGCTGTAATTAATATCATCAATTATCTTTGGTGATTGCAATGCTTATTACACTGAATGGCTGAACTCAGTTGTTGCCATAGATAACCATGATGTTACTCCCTTAGATTTTTCCACTGCGTCTGGTTATAAGTGGTTAGTATTTATGGTGGTAAGAAAGACACGTAACGTCGGCAAGTTGGTAAAATTTATTGTTCAATTGCAAAAAAAAAATAAATAAAAAAATAAATACAATAGACAAAATAAATATTTTTATTTCTACATATAGTACATATTGTCCTTGGTAAATGCTGAAATTATCATTTACCAGTATTTAAAGATTGCTGAGAAAATTGGCTGTCAGTGCAGTATGATCATAATGTTGTCGCCATATCTGCAAAACTTTATGACTTAACTGTAGAAGAAATATACCAGAAAAATTTAATATATTTTTCTTTTATTTCTGCATACAGTGCATGTTGTATTTAGTAAATGGTGCATAAATCATTTGGCAGTCTTAACGGGCAGACGAGAAAATAATTTTTAAAGAGTACTGTGTTTCCCATTAGATTGTATGAGTTGCATCATTGTTTACATAATAATCAAAACATAGCAATGGCGTCAGGCAGTGCACGTCACAGACTGGTTCAGCTATCATAGGCTCTGAAATCTCTCGCCTCTGTATCTATGGCTAATGTTATTAAGTCCAAGTGGAGTGTGATATTTATAGAAGCCCAAACATTATTGATAATTTAAATCAGTGGTTCTCAAACTGGGGGGACAGCAAAGGGGTCAGCAGATCACATTGTTATATTATCATCCCCACACGTAGGCTATAATTAGGATTACTTTCACCATACAGTTTGGCATAAAATATGTGCTACCAAATGTTCTTTCGCTTTTGGAATATACTAGTATAATATAAAAACGATTAATTCTTTACTACATTATGTATCTCTCACTAGTTTTCTTATGAGGAAAAAAAAATGGTGGAAAAAAATCGCTACATATTATTGGTACACATTGCACTATTCACTACCAGGCTTTAGCAATGGAAACCACACCTGATAAGTTGATTAATGTTCTCGGTGAAGTGATTAAAGTAGTTAACTTCATTAAATCGATCGCACTTAACTCTCGTTTGTTTTTTGCATTATTCAAAGAAAGTGGTTCCAAATTTGAAACACGGTTATTGCATTCATACATAAGGTGGCTTTCAAAAAGAAAAAGTATTGAAGGGAGTTTTTGCACTACATGAAGAAATGCAACAATTTTTGGTAGACACTATATTCCTTGATTCAGTTTTCCTATATGCCTGTCATTTTTGGTAGACTCCATGAAAAAAATTACTGCCTTCAAAATGAAGCTCGATCTATGGTGCTCTGAGCTAGAGAAGAATAATTTTGCACCATTTCCACAATTAAATACATATATTTACGAGAAAGAGCTTAACGTCTAAGACTATATCACTGAGTTGATAAAAAAAAAAAACTTGTATCACTTCTTCGTAAAGAAATAACTCATTACCTTCCTAACTTACAAAATTCTGAAGAATACTATCAGTTTATCAATAACCATTTTGTACTGGCCTTGAACGATCTGACTTCGGAGCATTGTTAATACGAGAATAATCTTATTAATTGATTAATGTTGTAGGCACAAAACGTATTTCCGTGAAATGTGCAGTATTAATATTTCGATTGAAATGGCACAGTCCTACCTAAAAGTGCTGATTCCATTTGCAATCATCTATGAGTGTCAGTCAGCGTTTTCAAAACTACTTGCCATCAAAAGAAATCCCGAAACAGATTAGGAGCAACAAATGATATGAGAGTTGCAGTGGCCAAAACAAAGCCAAATCTAGAAGAACTGGTTCAGGCAAAGCAAATGCACCCATCCTATTGAACGTATATTATATATCTAAGCTTTGCCATTTTCTCGTTAAATCTGTTTTAGCCAAAAAACGTTTTCGTTCTATGTAGGTTGCATTTTCTTATTAATTAATTGGTTGTTAGATAAGAAAAGAAGTTTTGTTTCAGTAAATTAGGGTTTCCATTTCTTTAATATGTAATCTGGTTTTAAAAAAATTATTTTGTTTCAGTACCTTTATGTTAACATTTTCTTAATATATAATTGTTTGATAAAAATGTATTGTAACCGTACAGTATATTTTGTAGCGACAATGGTAATTAATTTTTAAAAGCTCCGACGAGCATTCTAAATCGTGTAAAGGGACCGCCACGCAAAACATCTCGCAATAGGTTGAAAACTACTGATTTAAATGGTCATTTTAAGACTTTTACTGAGGACGAAAGCTTAAAATCATCAAGTTTTATCTTAAGCCATGGCCTGATGCTGCAAGTAAGCTTGCTTATCATGATAAGCATTGAGAGGCTTATCATTTATGGAGGAACAGCTGATAGGATATTTTGCGATGTAATTTCATTGTGCTTAATAATCAAGCTCAGATAGTCTATGAGAGAGCTGAGTGAGCCTATTTTGAGGTGTGAAAGAAATTTAGCTCTCTTGTGGTGATTACCATAAGTTTTGGTCTACCTTTAAGTCATCACTCTATGGCATTGATTTCAGCAAGCCTCATTGTATGAGCTAACAGAGCTGCTGTTTATTATCGTAAACAGAATTTAAATCTTCTGGTCCAAGTCTTTTTGAGGAGGTTAAGTCCTTGGAATGGAATATAAGATTCAGGCCAAAGGCCAAGCAGTAGGACCTATGAGATTGTTGCTGACTTAATCATATTTTCCAGAGCCTGAGTTGTGTTCAATGACTTTCAGATCTAGAGAAGTCAAAACTTTGTTTCTGGATCTTAATATAGATCTTATCAGGCTCTTTCCAGTATTTCCTCTCTTTTTTCTTTAAGATTACTGAATTCATTACTCTAAGATTACTACTGCTTTCCGAAAGTTAGTTGGATTTGCAAGTTATAAGAGTATGTCATTACAAGCATCTAATTTGGGTCCTCTTTTCTGTTCATTTTTGCAATCAAACGTAAAACTTTGATGGAAAAAGTGAAGAGTTGTAGTAAGGGTCATACAACTAAAGCAGACCCAAATTTTGACGACAAAACATTGGTGACGCAGGTGATAAATGCGCAGCAGCCAAATGGAGTCTATAGCCTACACCTAACCTCCTAGCCTAAGAAGAGGAAGACAACGACCATAATCGGACGAAGTCTACCCGAAAACGAAGAATCTCAATTACCTAGATGCTTTTATCACACTCATACCAGAAACCAAGCAGCTCTATGCCAAGTCAAGAGCGTCAACACAATAAAAAAAAGGTTGGTTTATAGGGTAAAAGGGCTCAAGGTAGGTCCATGCAAGTGAACCTTCAAGGTAGGAAAACAAAAATTAGTAGCCTATAAAAATCTTCCAAATTCCTAGACTAGCCTAAACTTCTTAGTATCACAGCAAACATGCCAATAGATGTCCAAAGGTTAGACAGCTTTAGCATCGGTGATTATCCAAAATCAGTGGGTACAAGATGGAAAAAGTGGATAGGCAGCTTCCGAGTTTATCCAGAAGCACTAGGAGAAATAAACGAAAAGCAGCAGAAGGCTTTGTTACTTCATAGTGCAGGTCTAGAAGTTCAGGAAGTATGCAATACTTTGAATCTAACACATGATTCATTGCGGGGTGCAATTGAAGGGCTCACAAATTATTATGCCCCTTAAGCAAATAAATACTTTCAATGTTATCAGTTTATAGAAGCATCACAGGAATCAGGTGAGACAATAGATTCTTTTGTAACTACGTTAAAGAAATTAGCTTCAACTTGTGAAGTTGGAGATCTAGAAGACAGGTCAATAGAGCAAATTATTGTAAGGAGTAACTCGCAAGAGCTTAGAAAGAAATTGCTAAGAGGAAAGAAGTTAACCTTGCAAAAAGTTCTGGAAATAGCATTAACAATAGAAACACCTAATTACCAGTCCAATGTCATTGTAGGTAAGACTCATAATAACAGCAATAGCCAGGTAAATCACGTATCCTATAAAAGGAGTTACCTAATACATACTCACAGAAAAGCCAAAAGTCACATAGGGACACATAAACTTCAAAAGAAATCGTGCTATAGATGTGGTAAACAAAATTATTATAGCAATGATTGGGATAAGTGCCCAACGTCAGGTCGGACGTGCAATAACTGCAGGAAGCGTGGTCATTTAGCAGGTCCGTTTAAATTTGCTAAGCAAAAGACCACAAAACAGATCAATAGAACTGTAAATTCAAATGATGGCTCTAGCTCTAGCTCAAAGTGTACATAAGGCCACAGAAGTAGAACAATTTGCATTTCACATTAATTCTGTGAACAAAGATACACAAGAATGTCTTATGGCTCAAATAGAAATAAATGGGAAATTCACACCCACGCAAATAGACACAGCTGCAGAATGTGACAATAATTTATGAAAGAGTAGCGCAAACAATACCTAACCTAGTGATAAAAACTTCAGAAAAAGTGTTCAAGAGTTACAATGGTACAAACATAGAAGTAGTTGGATCATCACAGGTGAAAGTTCAGTACAAAGTTCAAGAGATAGGCAAGTTACCATTGACAGTAGTCAAAAGGTCAAGGACAGACATTATTAGGATTAGATTGGTTAAGATGTATAAGATTAGATTGGCCTAATATTCTAAGGGTTACAGGTACTAAAGAACCAGCAGAAGGAATTTCATTAACTAATCTATCAGATTACTAAGAAGTATTTGAAGATAGAGTAGGACCAGTAAAGAATCCACAAGCAGTCTTAGTTTTAAAGGAAAATGTTACTCCTAGGTTTTCTGCTCCAAGACCAGTTCCATTTGCATTGAAAAGAGCTGTGGAAACTGAAATTAGAAGGTTAGAAAGTGAAGGTTCATGGGAAAAGGTAGATTATTCAAATTGGTCTACACCATTAGTTCTGATTGTTGAAGACAGCGGTCAAGTTAGGTTAAGTGGAGATTACAAGGTGACATTAAATCCACAATTGCAAGTAGCAAAACATCCATTGCCATATCCTAAAGATATGGTCGCAACTTTGTCAGGATGCTCAGTATTTTCTAAGGTAGATCTTAGACAAGCATTTCAACAACTTTCCATGGATGAGAATTCCCAAAAGCTATGTACTGTAAACACAAATTTAGGGCTGTGTTATCCAAAAAGACTTCCCTATGGTGTTGCTAGCAGTCCAGCACTATGGCAGCAAACTATGGACAAAATATTTGCAGGTATGTCAGGAGTATTCATTTTCATAGATGACAGATTAGTCGCTGGCCAAAACAAAAAGGAGCATAGAGAAAGGTTACGTGCAGTTCTAAAGAAACTAAAGGTTAACCAGAGTAAATGTATTTTAGAAGTTGACTTGGTAGCAGTGTTGCCGTTTTGCGGTTTTTTGTTTGATAACTTGGTCAAATACCGCTGTTTGGCATTTCTCTGTGGCCACACTCACTACGACTACATCTGCCTTGGTAAAAATCCACACTTATAACTTTGCTTTAAATTTTTATAATTAAGCTTTGATACTGAAAAAACTATAAACAAAATATATACAAACTGTAATTCTTTAAAATTCATTGGCAACAATGACGTTTAGTCATTTTACCCACACTGACTGTCGTCAAAAGGCGGCAACGCTGCTCTGTAAAGTATTTAGGCTATATCGTAATTGGTAAAGGTATTCACAAGACTCAAGATGAGGGAAATGCAGTACAGTCAGCAAAGTTACTAGAAAATGTCAAGGAACTGCAATCATTTTTAGGTTTGGTAACATTCTATGGACATTTCATTCAAA
>NC_061100.1:55781982-55791982 GCF_015104395.2 Macrobrachium nipponense
TAACACTCACGACACACATATATATTTTAACTATATATATTACTATTATTATATATATATATAATATGATCTAATATATTATATATGTATTTATTATATTTGATATATATAGTTATCTTATAATATGTAGTATATATAATTAGGTATACTATATACTGTATAATTACTAAATATATATTATATATATAAAGTATATAGAATAATATTATATGGCATAATATATTATATATATAGATATATATTAAATAAGTATGTTATATTATAAATTGCAAAATTAAATTTATATAATACATATATATTTATTATATACATATATATATAATATATATATTAAAGTGAATATAGTATAATATAATACATATATAATATATCTGGTAAAAAAAGTGATCAGACAATGCCTACACACACACAACACACACAACACAAACACACACCACGACACCATACACACCCACTACAACCACAGTATATATTATATATAAACACAATATAGTATATATATAATATAATATATGTTAAGTAAAGTATATTTTATATATAATATAATTAATATATATATATTAATATATAATATATATTATACTATATATAATATATTATACTAATAATATATAATATATATTAATATATAATTATATCTGGTAAAAAGTGATCAGCAAATGCTAACACACACACACACACACATACATATATATATATATATATATATATATATATATATATAATATATTATATAAGGTATATATAATAATATATAAATAATATATATATAATATATATATATTAATATATATATATAAATATATATATAAATATATATATATATATATATATATATATATATATATGTATATTATAATATATATATATATATATATATATATAATATATATTATATATATATATATATATATATATATATATATACGCTGGTCATTTTTCACCCAGATATATATACAACTGTACTAGCCACAATGCCCTCTTAACTTCTTGAATTCGTGATCACGTCGGCTACGTGACCGCTTTGTGATTATGGGTCCTGAGTTCGTTTCCTGGTACCGAAATCACAATTTCTTCAAAAATGTTTTTGAACTTGGATCTTCAGGCTTCGTAGTGACAAGCGTACCCAAAAAAGAGCAAAGGATTTATGAAGTTAAGAGTTCATTGTGGCTAATACAGTTGCTATATATATATATATATATATATATATATATATATATATATATATATATATATATATATATATATATATATATATATATATATATATATATATATATATATATATATATATATATATATATAAATTATGTACTAAAGTATTCAAAGACACAACCACTCTTATTCTAATGTTTTTAAGAACTCTTGTTTCACGGTTTCAACATCAGATGGACTGTTTTAAGTTAATATATTTTTCATCCCCTTACGAAGACTCCAATTTCTGTTTTAAGTTTTCTGTAAAAGAAAATTTTTGTCATGGTTATTTGTCTGTTCGTCTTCACTTTTTCTTTCCGCGCTCAGATCTTAATGACTTCTGAGGCTGGAGGGCTGTAAATTGGTATGTTGATCATCCACTCCCTAATCATCTAACATTCCAAATTGCAGTCGTATAGCCTAAGTAGTTTTAATTATATTAAGGTTAAAGTTAGCCACCACCGCGGCTGAGTTCCATACAGCATTATTTCTTCATCGCAGTTTTTACTTGTTTTTTTTTTTTTTTTTGAATAGAACTTAAAATCTGGTAGATGAAACACCTACTGGTAACAAATTTATCAGAGAAAAATTTTCTCGGAAAATAATTCAAAGATTTTTGTTAGCTCGCAAGATGATGAAACCATCATAAAATTTCACATAAGAATCTATATTGTTATTTGAATCTTGGGATATAACTCTAGTAATTATAATGTGTTCAAAATTCTCTCTCTCTCTCTCTATTTTTTTTTTTCTTTTTAAGAAGCAGAGTCTCGTATTATATTATAAAAACGACCACCGATCAAATAAAAAGAAACATTGCTAGAAACAATAATGATGATATGATAGAGGTTCAAGCAAGTGAACGGTTGCTAATTAAACTAAAATGGTTAATGATGTGAAATAATAACACGATTTTCAAAACTATCTTTTGTGCATAGACAGTCATGCGAGAATCTCTCTCTCTCTCTCTCTCTCTCTCTCTCTCTCTCTCTCTCTCTCTCTCTCTCTCAAATTGCCTTTCGTCAAGGCAACGCCAAAAATACAGAGACGATCCCTTCTTCATCTATCACGAGTATCAACAGGTGGTGCTGGATAATCTAAGGAAAAATTAATCAGCTTTTTTCTCACCCTCTCTCACCACCGACAGATGCGGCAGCGTCCTCAAGGGACAAAACTGCACATTTTCCATTAATTTCCTTTTTTAGATGATTAGATGATTAAAATTTCCTCAAAGCTCTTTAAGTTAGTGTTAACATCGCACGTTTTTTTTTTTTTGTGATTAATCGTTTGCCACTGGAGTTGAGGATTCATTTTAATGTATTTTAGTTCATTAGTCTCTTTTTTAAAAGTTTTTATTTAGCTTCCATTTGTGTATGTTTGTTTATTTGTTTGTATTGGTGAAATCTTGTAACTTAGTTTTCCACCTGATTCCCTCGTCCGATGGACTCGATATTTCGCATGGTTGCTCAGTCCCGGAAGCAATGTAACCTTACATGATCAGTTGGTCAGTAGTGACCTCTAGTGACCCTACAGTGACCTCTCCCAGTATATGAAGATTTGTATGAAACTTCGGATTTTTCGTAAGTTCTACAACTCGGTAATAACCTTCTTTAGCTTAACAAGATATCAATTTCGTTAGTTGCTTTCATAAATCGGTTACAAATTCTGTCAAAATTCAAAAGTATAAAATGAAAAAAAATAGGAAAAAAAATAAAAAAGGCTTTGATCCAAATGCACCAAAAAGTAAAAAATATATTTTTTTTAGAAACACCAAGATTTGCTTACAATTAATCATGTCTAAAGAAATAAAAGCATGGGTGCCGAACATTTAAGGAAATGCTACAAGACATAAACGATAATTTTTTTTATCTTGCAGCATTTTCTTCCATGTTTGGCGACCACGCCTTTATTTTCTTAGGTATGATTAATTGTACTAAAATCCCAGTGTCTCTTAAAAAATGTATTTTCCTCTTTTCAGTGCATTTTAATAAAAGCCTTTTACTCTTTTAATCTTTTTTTTTTTCAGTTTAAAAATTGATATTAGCGCTACCAGTTAGTTTTTTCCTTTTTCTTTTTTTACAGGAAAAGGATTGGGTTTTCTTACCAATTTGATGTAAGTTTAACTTTGTCACTTGTCATGTAAGACAGTGAATATTCGTTGACTTTAACACATAACGTTCATATTGATGTTCCAATACAATATAGATTCATTAGATATTTAATCTTTATGTATTTATGAAGAGTCTATGCATTTCTGTGTAGTACGCAGGCATATTTGTATGTTATATAAGAAGAATTATGCTAAAATTAAGTGAGATAACGACAGGAAAATATTTGATCAGATTTATACCAAATTTTGTGAACCTTACACACCTATACATTGACATTCGTAATTTCATAGGGAATATACTTTCCTGTGGACTTCAACAATCACTGATGAATAAACATCCACAAGCAGGTAAAACAATATGATAATCATGTTAGCATGGAAAAGAATTCAGGGCCAAAGTCAAATCTCGTGAAATTTTTGCAAGTGTAATTAGATTTAGTAACAAAGTTTTAAAATGGGTTACCGGGAGGATAAATTGATCAGATGTCATCGTGAATAAAAAAAAAAAGATAAATAAATAAATTTAAAAAAAAATGAGTTAAGAGTTCCAGATAATGATGAAATTAAATATTGGACATTTCCGAAAATCTAGTACTTGAAAGAAAATCGTTTTAATAACCCTATGAATTTATTTTACTAGAATATGATCTCAAAAAAGATGGTTTAATAAAAGATAAAAGGGTAGCCTGGTAAATGGTCCAGGGAAATTCTTTTGTTTCTGTTATAAGGGAGAGCCATATGAATGTTATATTTCACTTTTACGTCTGCAATTATCCCCCGGAACCGTTTTCACGAGATATATAGTTTTCCCTCCCGTCGAGATCTCTCGCTCTCTCATTTGGGTCACGAACTACCAAGAAAATGGAACTGGTCAACACTGAAACCCAGCTATCGCTTTCCGTCATTTCAGAGGTAGATGTCCCATTTGTTCCTTGTCAGGATTCCTGTTTTAAAATAAGAGATACGAAGTAGGGAATATCGTTAAAATCACTGTACCCAGAGATATTAATCCTTTGGCCAATGTTACATTTACGAACCATTAGATGTAGCATTCAAACAACTTTCTTTCGGAGTTGTATATAGATGTCATCTTGGAAAGTCTCCAATTTAAAAAGCTCTATTTTATAAATGCAACGTAACTATATTAAAGAGAAGATAATAAAGGTTATTAAGATACTGTCGGCTCAGTCCTACTTTGCTGTAGTGTTCCAAGAGCAATAACTTCTTTTCTTTTGCAAACGATTTTATTCGTTTACCATCAGGGCATAGGAATATCCTTGATGAAGTTAAAACTGCCTAAGGAATGTAATTTGAGTAGAGAATAAATAATGTTTTCTCAGCATACAGTTACAGAGAGAATATTTCTTTTTATTCCTACACCTATGGCAGTTTCTTATGGTTATTAGCTGTGCTTCTCTTGTCCGTCAGGGAAGATGCATTTTTAGTTAGGCCTCTCTCTTAAACAATGTTACAAAAGAGAGAGAGAGAAAAAAATCTAACGAAAGGTGTCTTGTACGACTGGTATTAGGTGATAAGGTTTTGGATGAAATAAGAATGTAACTTGGGAAAAGGGGCTTTTGTAGAGAGAGGGTATTTGCTGAGTTTTGGTTGAGTGCCTGATCTAACGCTCTTATTATTGATGATGTAGACAAAGAATTTTTACATTTTTTCGGTGACGTCTATTACTATTCGGCAATCCCAGAACTATGATTAACTGAAAGTTGATTATCTTGTTTTAGTTTTTGGTTGAGATTACTGATCTGAAA
Organism: Macrobrachium nipponense; assembly: GCF_015104395.2. Lineage (NCBI taxonomy): Eukaryota > Metazoa > Arthropoda > Malacostraca > Decapoda > Palaemonidae > Macrobrachium > Macrobrachium nipponense. The sequence continues at coordinate 55,787,053 of NC_061100.1, forward strand.
CAATGAACTGCACGATACAGTGCTAAAAAACCTTAACTTAAGCCATATAGTCAGTGTAACAAAGGAATTTCCTCTCCAAGTCCAATTCGCTGTGAAGAGCTTTTTGTAACCCAAAATCTTGCTGATTTCATTATTAAGGATGAACTGGGGTTAAATTTTCTGAACTACATATACAAAAAGTCTTGGCTTTTTAATGATAGAATAGTTATTAAAGAACATTTTAAGTAGAATTTCGCTTATGTCTTTGTCCTGTTAAACTAACACTAAGCGAGACAATCTAGATTTTAAGAATTAAAATCTCTAAAATACATTCTTGCATATCTATATTATTTACAGTTCTTTAGATCAGGCTAGTGTTGGGATAGGGGGACGGTGTTGTGCAAGAAGGAGGGATATCCCCAGTAACCTAGGTGTGGTTTAAGTTAGGGATGACAGGGTTAGGATATATTCTCACTTGTTTACGATTTTGTATTGTTTTTGCTGGAGATCAAAGAGCCAACTTTGTTGGATTTCTAAGAACGGGAATAGGAGTTGCTAAACACAAAAACAAGGGATTTGTGAATAAAGACACGACTCATATGAAATGATAAGGTGGTTATAAGAAATAGAAATGTTCCTCTGGCAAAACACAGTTGTGTATAGAAAACTACAAGATCAAGAATCCCAGAACTTGCATTTGTTGTCATGGAAAGGTATGTTTTTGGCTTCACAAAAACTATGATATTACGATGAACTCTTGCTTTCCTCGAAAACTAGTTTCTATCGTTGCTATGCCGTAAACACGTATGAAAAATACCTTGAATCTAATAGAGTACAAAGAGAATGATAAATGTTTACATAATGCCTGATGGTACCAAAGCTGGAAATCCAATAAAATGTACAGAATAAAAAAAAATCTGAAACTTTTTACAAATAATACTATCCAGATCTGGTTCAACGGAAAATGGAAAATTCAGTTTCCAAAAATTTACTAACAATGTAGAACAGCTAGTAACATTGCCCTTCTACCATAGAATTGCTAATGGTTAGGCCTCCAAGGATAAAGTACGAGCATTTAAACAAAGAATAACAAGGTTGTTCACTTCCTGTGACTCTTACAATAAAGCAGCAATTAGAAATTCCAGTCACCTGGCAAAGATGGATCAGTCACTTGGTCATACAACAATTTCTGGTATCTCCTCAGTCGTTAACCTCTTAAGTGGCTTCCCATTATCTTTAACTTCAACAAGCTTTATCTAATTTATACTAACCCTAGCCACTCATAGTATTCAGTTCTGCACTCATTATAGCAAAAGAACTTCAAAATACTCATTCTAACAACCCAGGACTGCATTCACTGCATGCAGTTACTCAATTTGTATATTTCATTCTGAGATCCATTTGCCCCTTCTCTGTGCATTTACCTTCCTAGAAAAATTCTTGTATTCCTTGAAGCTTTCGCATATCTCTTTCCTCATGATATTTTTTGTCATGCAGTTGTGCCTAATATAACCTCTCTGAACCTTTCATTGCCTTATCCTAGATGATTGTCAGAAAGTTCTACTGTATAGAGTATTATTTTGCAGCAACTTTCTGCTATTGAATAGACCAGTTTGAAGAGCGGCTTCTTAAACTGGAGATCGTCTTCCCATGACCTGGTAGACATGACAGCTACGGCAGTAGTCAGCAACACTTTAATTCCATCTGGGTCTATAGAGTTCACACAGATACTCTTATGCCTTATTAACTCTGAGATATTCTCTGAAAGGTTGTTCAAAGGATGGCAGAACTAGTAAAAGCTATAACACCACTAACTCTGTATTTAGGAGAGGCTCTAGTAGGGTGCCACTTCTTTATTAGAACCTCACTGGGCAGACAGTATGGAAGACAGAATGTTGTCACTTCATTCTCCAAGTGTCCTCATTCTGAGGTGAGTTTTGAGAGTTCTGGGTTCTTTTGCTGGGTCTCTATAAGCCTTTGCCAAAAGAATTCTTTCTTGAGGGTGGGCTGGATAGTCTGCTGGAATGACCTAAGGAGGTCCTGTTTTGCCAAATGAATGGATGTTGTACCCTCCCTCTTTTTGCCGTGCAATGATTCACATTTACATAACTTTTAGCCTGTTGTTGAGCTTTATCTTGGTAGCAGACATCTCTGCTGACAATTTCTTAGCATTCCCTCAATGGGTTCCTCTTCCAAAAGCTTAACAGTGATGGTTTCCCAGTGAAGAAGGGGATGAGGTTGAGCAGGTGGAGGGGCAAGTCTAAGGATCCTCCAGTGAGCATTACCCTCAGCGACATCTCTTGGCTAAAGGGGAGAATTGCTTTGTGGGGAACAGTTTGGTCTCCCCTGTGTGGCATAAAATCCTGATCATTGCTGGCGTGGTTGCACAAGGACACATCCTTTGTAAGTGAAGGTATTCTTCCCTTTCTTGTCTGCTCATTCAAGAAGCAGCTATATTGTGTCCTTGCCATTCCTCCAATTTCCATTGTCTTCTTTTTACACTAACCATTGTAGTGCACAGTTTAATAGAGTTTATAATCCATTTATGAGATGCAGACTATCATCTTCATACAGTCATCAGTCAGCATCTCTGGATTTGCTCAGGGGAGCTTTGTAGAATGCTGGCATGCATCATGTCCTTTTTTATTTGCAGGAGGTGAATTACCCTCCAAGAGGGAGGAGGGGAAACTGCAGTTGTTGTGGTTGGCACTCTTGAGTGAAATTCTGGTGGCACACTGTCATGATAATCGCTCTATAGCGAAAAAAATTATATTAAAGGAAAGAAAAATGTATCATCTTCGAGTAGGTCTGCGGTAAGGAGCCATTCGCGCATGTTTTGGGGGCATCTGTTCTCATGATTGCTCGAGAATACTGAGGTATGTTGCAGAACTGCAGCACGCGGCTGATGTTAGAAACGCCGTGTATTATGATGTAACATTTTGTCTAAATCCTTCTAAAAAGTTCCTGTCGAGAGACAATGACATTCGCTGGATAAGCTTCACCCTTTTCAGCCCCAGCCCGAGATCGACATATATATATTATATATATATATATATATATATATATATATATATTATATATATATATATATATATATATATATATATAGATATGATCTAGAGAAGTAGAGAAGTCAGAGATCAGAGATCAAGAAAAGAGCAAAGATAAGAGAGGAGAAAGGATGAGGATGCACGAGAGAGCGTGTGAATAGAAACAAAATTAATAAAGTCAGCAGTTCATAGTCGGAGAGTAACCTTTTCAGAGAAGAAACGTCCTACCAGTGGTTTTGAGGAGTACCCCGCCCTTCAACTTTCAAGTCTAAGACATTTCTTCCTGCAGTACGAAGTCAAGAAGCCATCTGAAGTTTTTACTGTACCTTTTGTGAAGCCCTCGCTTCGAGCTCTGATTGTAACAGCTGCAAAACTGGTCAGCAAGTATTTCATTACCTCACTGTTCCCCCCCGTTCTATATATATTCAGATTTAACTTTGCTATGTAAATAGGAGAAACCATTCTGCATCTATCTTTGTTAATAAGTTTGTAAATAAACTTTTGTTCTGTTTGAGTTCTGGTGCAGAATCCTTTTTGTTTATTATAATAAAGAACCTGAGCGGATCTCGGTCCGTAACACACACCTGTTGACACTCTTGGTGGTATTCTGGATGGGTGGTTAGAACCTTGACTCCCTGGCTTTTGAGGGTAGTGATAAGCTTTGATTGGGTTGGAAGCACTTGTCTTGCCCATCATATATCCTGAAGGTAAATGCCGTCTAGCAGGTGAGAGCAGCTGTGGCTCTAATGTTCTAACCTTCTGCTCTGTCATGTAGTGACTCGCCTCCAGCATCAGCCCAGAGAAGATCTTCTAAAGCTTTACAAATTCCCAGGGAGTGTGGCATGTCTCCTCGTGCAGTGGTGCCAAGCCAAATACCAAAAGTAGATCTCATTTGGTTCTCAGTCTGGATGACGTTTTCTCCATTTGCTTGCCTGGATTCCTTGTGTGGATGGTGATAGACCTATGGCGAGGTTCTTAAAGGACTCAATGACATGCCTATAGCAAAGACCAGCCAGCTTTGCAGCTAAGCCTCACCTACTGATTATGTCACAACCATTCCTTGAAGCTGATTGGTTGGAAATAGTTTCGAAAATCTGGTTAATCTATGGTTCTTTTCATCTTCATTTATTTTGCAATGGTTGTTTTACCAAACTAAAATACAATGTGGTTATTATCAAAATAAAACTTTATATTATCCCCTGAGGTAAAATCATAATACACATTTCCCTAAAAATCGTAAAAAACGGGGAAATATGATTGGAGTCAGAATTGTTCTGCGCTGTTGCAATGTTGTGTTTCGTAAATGAGGTTCACCCGAATATGGAGGTGACACTGGGAATGTCAGCGTTCAAATCGCTGCACTTGGATCACTGTATAATGGTCATTACCATCTGATATTGTTAAGCTTGTTCATCATTCTAAATTTAAACACAAAGACTTTCTCAGAGCTATGCAGACTGCTATTTCATATTGATTTCAGGAAATTTTACTACATTTGCATAGTCTTAAAATCGATTTCATTGGAATCGTTTCACATTCGGAGGGATGACAAGCAGTGACTACATTTTATAAAACCAGAGGATACCATCGTTTAAAAAGAAAGAAAAAAAAGTCACATTATGATAGGCCGTGCAACTCATATTGTATATAAATTGCTGTGAATTTTATTGAGGACATTAACTCCTTTCGAAATAATAGGATGTTAAAAAAGGACGCAGACCTATAAGGCGCTGTCTTTTTGTCGGTTTACGCAGCTTATGACGTTTGGATTATAGGCCTACCTTATTTTCAGCCTTTTTATTGTGGTTCTTGTGGTTATTCTTGTTTTTGTTGCTGGTGTTATGGTGCTGTAGTGTCTTCTAAAATTTGTCATATGGTATCCTAACATTGCAGAATAAACT
>NC_061100.1:55801070-55808570 GCF_015104395.2 Macrobrachium nipponense
GTCCTGTGTGAGCATCTAAGGAATTCGCTGCTTTTGCACTTGTCCCAAACACCAAACACTTGAAGCTGTACTGTTTTCACGTTGCTGCTTGTCACGAAAGTTAACGACCTCATTTATTTTATTTTAGTATGTGTCCAGTGCCCTTTTTATACGGATCGGCTACTACCCGTATGCAACCCTGGCGCGCATCATAATGTCTTTTAACTTGTCACATGGTTCAGGGTCACTTCTACTGCTGGGGTCCTCCTGCCCCGTCGGTTGCATCCAAATTTGATGTCCCCTGTAACACACATTGTGACCATTATTATCGCTACCATAACAGCGATTACTGGAACTGTGTAGCATTCTACGAAGAAAATTAATTCTCTCCATTAACCTCTAGTTGCGGAACCGTAATTGTCTCGAGTGTAGGCAGAACATTTAACGCCTCGTAGTACCCTTCAGGTGTAAGCTATACACCCTTGTTGAAAAACTGTAGATTCACCGCCTTCCAATGAAGAAGCCGTAGCCGCCTCCTCGTTGCTTCCTGCACCTGCCTTGTAGAAGTATCGTAGATCCCTGGTTTGTCCCAAAAATTATCCTGAGACGAATCTACGCTAGATATTGAAGATTTCCCGTCATTGTAGTAGTAGCGATGTTTCACTTCGTCGCCCATGGTGAAGACCAAACCTCTGGCGCTGCAGATCCTAATTTGTTTTCGTTGTCACCACTTGGTGTGAGCTTGGGAATTCTCTAAAGTCATCGTGTGTCCGTGTTTCATGATTAATAGGTTTTAACTGACCCTTTGACATATTCCTAGAAACAAATTCCTATTTTAACATACGAATGTAATGAACTAACCAGACCAACCCCATATTCATTTATTTAAGACTTAAATTCACCACTAAATAAACATGGTCTTTATCCACTGATCTCTTTTTTTAAATTATTTGGAGAACTTTATCAGTAACTGATCCCTCACAATAAACCCGTTAACTGCCAAGTACACCTACAGGACCCCATAATGTCTATACAATTAACCTACATCAAAATATAATGATTGATTCTCATTTCTATGTTATGTATCTTAAGATAAATTCTACTCCCTCTCTACATGTCATTCAGGAGAAAACTTATGTAAAAACACACACTCACCACTTGATCCCAGTTATAGATCTCCCCCAATAAAAATTAATATTTCAATTCTTTTCTCACATTAGCAACTGTAGTTAGCATCACACATACTAATTACCGACACAACAAAACCATAGCATTTCACGAATGATCCCTTAAAATTCGTCATAATGGAACGTCCTCATCTAGAATTCCAAAGGAAGCAAAAACCTCTGAGTATCCAACTCCAAGAGAAAATTTCAACAATTGGTCTCATCTTCGACAGTACAACATTGGTAGCACCAAACAACAAAACATCCCCAAACAGCGACATTGCCCTGTCTAGTTAGCCTCGTAAATCCTAAAATCACCATTAACCTCAAATTAGCCCCAAATCCTCATTAATCCTCGCTGGTGAATCCTCAATAAGTCTTCAGTGATACCATACAACCACATTAATCCTCAAAAATCCTCGAGAAATCCTCACTGATACCACTGAACCACATTAATCTTAAAAAATCCTAAAGAAACCCCCACTGATACCAAATAGCCATATTAATCCTCAAAATCCTCTTTGATACCACAGAACCACATTAATCCTCAAAAATGTCCTCAAGAAATCCTCATTGTTACCACACGGGTACCCAAAAATTTTCCACCCCTATAAAATAACCACCAATATAAAATACACCACCACAGGCTAAATCGTAAGTTATGTAAGCACCGCCAAGTATACCTGAGAGGAACCGTTTGCGATACTACCACACACACACACACACACACACACATATATATATAATATATATATATATATATATATATATATATATATATATATATATATATAATATATAGCACACACTCACACATACACAAACACACACACACACACACACACACACACACACATATATTATATATATATATATATATATCTATATATATATATATATATATATATATATATATATATATATATATTATAACACTAAAGAAACCACATCAGTAGGGTGTAACCTCATAGAATACACCGCCTCACCAGGACACTGTGAAACCACCATGGGCTAGTACCACCCCCAAGAGCCATAATACCACAAAGAACAACAATCACCACCCCATTGTACTCACCACCAAAAATCAAAACCCAAAACCATCAGCCCCAAAAGTCGTCATCAATAATCATCACCAACTGAAGTCATCACCAAAATATTCCTTATAATATTTTTCAATTCCACGATATTTTCCCACATATTTTACCCAAATTTGTCCATTATTGCATCAATACACCAAATCGCTGCAGTTGCGCATAATAAGAAAATAGTAAAGGAAGAAAAAAAATGTTAAATAAGACTGATTAATCTCACTTCATCTTCCATTTGCAAAATCTAGAAAAAATGCAATTGCGCAATATCACCTTTTCATCATTTTCCCATTTTAATTTTTTTATATATGTCAATTTAGTCCGACCTGTCTTTTCAGCTAACACTAAAAATCTGTTTCCTCTCTTTTATTCGGTAACTCTAAAAGGTCCCTCAAACTTTGGACTTAACTTATAATTTAGCTCATTTCTCACATTGATTTTCAGGCATGCATTATCTCTAATAGCAATTTTAACATCTCATGATTTTCCGTTGCTTTTTTCAACCATTTCTCGGGTCTTAGCCTCGAAATTACAGCTGACATATGCGTGTTTCTCCTTTGCTGTGGAAATGCTTGACTTAATTGTATCCTCTCCATGATGAGGTACAGGTAACAAATTAAATGTGCCTTGCGCTTGGCAATGAAAAAATGCTTCGAATGGAGACATCTTAATGGAACCACTGACCATAGTATTAGTTAATGTTATCTATATATCAATCCCAGTTCCTATCATTTCCTCCTTATAGTCTTCCTGAGAGCTTCGAGCACTTTCATGTTTGCTTGTTCACATAATCTATCAGCTTCAGATCTGTATGGAATAATTGTTACTTTTTGTATTCCCGTAACTTCTGCCAGACACTCTAAGGTTCTGTTTACAAATTCTCTACCAATGTAGGTCAACAAAATTTCTGGTGGGCCGTATCTGCAGATGACTCCATTGAAAAATGCTACAACCACATCCTCGGCCATTTTGTTCCTAGGTGGAAAAATTTCCACTGTCCTCGTTAGTTCATCTATTACTACCAATAAATACTTATGGCCATACCCTGACTCACGAACATTCCCCAAAATATACATGTATATTCTCTGAAAAGGTCCACTTGATATAGGATATGACCCCAATGTGTAAGAGTGTACCCTTGCGGGTTTGCAACCGTTGCACACTACACTTTTTTCAAAAACTTTTCCACATCTGTCCGCATATTCTCCCAAATATACTTATTACGCATCTCATTATACGTCTTTCTACCCCCAAATGTGAACTACCAAACTTGCAATGTACTATATCTAAATCCAGTGGAATTAGGACTTTCGCAATCACGATCTGTAATTTGTTCCTTTCACTTTCACTAGTCCTTAATTTATATCAACTTTTCCTGACCAACAGATTACCTTCTAATTCTAAACCTGAAAAACGTAACTTATAGCCTTTCCTGATTGATTGCCCTCTGAGGAACGTTTTTGCGTCTGCCAAAAGTTTATCCTCATCCTACCTATGCTCTATGAGACTGATATCCTATTGTATAAAATCACTAGTAACCACCCCAACTTGAAGTCCTTCCATATCATAAAAACTACCTAGGGCATCTGCTACTGTATTTTGCATGGTCTTTATGTATTTGAGCTTTGCATCAAAATCTTTGATAGTTAGGAACCATCAAGCTCTTTTGGGTGACAGATCTGGCTTATTAAAACGATCCAATAATGACTTGTGCTCTGTATTCCCCATTAGGAACATTTTAAAATGAGCCAAGCTTGATACTATTGCAAAAGCTTCCTTATCCTATGGAAGCCATTATTCTTTCATTGCTGCCCTTTTTCCTAAATTCCCTGCTATAATAATCTAATGGATTAAATTTTCCTTCTGATTTTTGCACAAGGCAAGCTCCTATACCCTCCAGCCTGTCATCAGTGGCTAGTGTGAAAGATTCGCTGAAATCCGGAGATTTCAGAACTGGGGGATTCAATGAAATTGAATATCTTCCCACAACACATGTTAAAGGGGCTGCTATGTTAGAAACCTTTTCACAAACCGTCTAAAGAACGACGCCATCCCCAGGAATGACCTAATTTGCTTCCTTGTCTTAGGGACAGAAAAATCTGCAATTGCCTTGGCTTTATCGTCATTTACTCTAACACCCTCTTTAGATATGACATGACCTAAATATCAAATTTGCTTCTTCAAGAAGGAACACTTAGCTAGCTCAATTTTCAATTCTGTTAACCTTAGTCTCCTAAGGACTTTCTTAAGCACTTCCATGTGATGCACGATTGAGTCTGTTGCAATCAATGTATCATCTATGTACACAAAGACATTTTTGCGTAATAGACCATGAAAAACTGTGTTCACTAACTTCGTAAAAGTCATGGGACTACCTGACAAACCAAAAGGCATCCTTGTAAATTCAAAATGTCCCTTGGCCAATGAAAATGCTGTGTATTCCCGGTCATCTTCATTAAGAGGAACCTCCAAAAACCTCTGCATTAGATCAGTAGAGGAATATATTCTATGTCCCCCAATTTCTACAAAAAGTTCTGATATGCACGTGACTGGATAACAGTAATGGATTGTTTTCTCATTCAAGCGTCTAAAATCGACGCATACCCGAACAGATCCATCCTTCTTAGGCACCGCCAACAGGAGAAAGTTGTACAGGGATGCACTAGGTCTAATGATTCCTTCCTCATCTCATTTACTGACCCCTTTCTGCACCTGTTCTCTGATTTTGAAGGGTATGTGGCATGCAGGAATGAAAATGGGTTTTGTCTCTTCTTCTATAGATTAACCTTATGTTCTAACACTTTAGTCAGTCCTAACTTATCCCCTTTTAATTAAAGGCACAATATCTCCAAATTCAGCTAAAACTTCGCTTACCACTTCTATATGCTCTTTGTAGTCTGCATTAGCTAAGCACTTCCTAAAGAGTTTCTTCCTTATTTGGATTTCTGCCTTTGAAAATTAAGTTTTTTCCTCTGCAATAGCCACTGAACCACATAAGTATTCTTCTGATAATTCCTAACTGTATTATTGCAATTCAGTAATTCCACCCATGTAACCCCAGTATTTGACACTCTGTTCACCGATACAGTGCTAATGACCCCTCTTAGTTTCTTGCTACCCTAAAATATGCACAAACCTTTGGGTCTTTTCACTTCCCTCAGCCTGACTTTGACCAACCTTGTACCTGGATTTAAGATAACATCCTTTGAAAAAACACCTTCATATTTGTAGTCATTATACATACACATTCATGTTTAACATCCACATAAATATCATACTTAGTTATACAGTTATTGTCAATTCTATCTGCCATAATTTCAATGTTAGTTTCAGTATCACCACTGTTATTTCCCATACCACCATTGTTAATGCCACCAAAATTATCACCACTGTGATCACTAATATCCCCATTAATACTGCCGTGATCACCAATAACCCGGTTATAGTCACCAATATCACCTCTAGTATTCCCCTTCTTAACCTCTGTATCCTACCTTCCATGTATGTATACTCACATATGGAATAAAGACACATGGTATCCCAACCGTTATGCCACTAACATCTGTATGAACCGATATCATGTGTCTCCTACATGCAGGATGGCCCAGTAAAAGTCTGTTGCCCAACGCAACCCCTTTTATCACCAAAAATGGTTCTATTAACAGTATCACCCAGAGAAACCCGTATTCTTATAAAGCCTAAGGTATTTAATCTATGGGCTTGTACATCACATACCGTCTCTATTGAGGGTTTCAAAGGGTATTGGGAGAACATGGACTGATATAGATCATGGTCCAAAGAATTCACGGACCCTGTGTCAATGAAGATTGTTATCTTTTCACCCTCCACTGTTCCCTTTACTATTGGTCTGGGCTCTGGGGCGTGTCCCACAAGACCTCAATAGCACGTAATCATCTGTACCCTTTTTGTCGAACGCCTTTCCAAAAATTTCGCTGATCTCTTTGCCCCTGTGAGTAACTTGGCCTGGGAAGTTCTCATATTATAACTTCCGGATTTCTGAGGTATGGGTCATGCATTCCTCTTTTTCTGAACAGACAAGATAGCCAAAAGTGATCTTCACTTTTGCATATTCCACAATATTTGACTCCCCATACTTTCTTTTTGTGCCCTGTTTTATTTCAATTGAAATAACACAACTGCTGTTGCCCTTGATCCATAAATCCTCTCTTATATTCTACTATTGCACACAAACGGGGAGAAGGAAAATTTGAATTTCTTTGTGAAGCATATTTTGGACCAGTCCCATTAAAAAAAATATACTATCCACCGTGGGACATTTGGATATGTTTATGAATTTGGGAATGAATTAGTTTCTCATCTGATGTAGGTTCAATCTTTTCATCAAAGCTATTTACAATGGCATCTAGGATGTCGTGTAGAAGCTGGGAAAAATTAATTTTTTTCTGTAAGCTGTTAAGTGAGATATTATTCCCATTTCCCCATGAGGACTTTTTCAATTTCTGTATCCATTCTCCCGCTGAGTCAAAAAGTTGAAAGCTATGCTCTATCAAGGTTCTATGACCTTTCCTATTCTTGTAGAAACCTCTTAGGTTTCTCAATATACCTCCATGTTCCTTTATTCCATAAGGCACCCTCAGAAATGCTTGTAATTTGGTCCTCTCTATTGAAATCTAACAAGGCATTTGCCTCTGCAAGCGCCTCTTCCTCACTTTTAATTCCCTTGGCGTTTAGGTAGTTATTCACTACCTCAATAAAGATTTGCACTGGCTGGGACAGAACGCCATGAACAATGCCCAAAAAGGGCTTACTCCCGCTGAGATATTCGTTAACTTGTGCACCAAGGTTTGACTGTTACTGACTGCCTCCATTATTCTGTCTGTCTTAGTATTTAGGATATGCCCCGACCTTAATACCGTCTATAATGGTTATCCAGTTCCCCCACAAAAATCACCAACACAAAAGTAATAATGTCGCAATTACCTCCCATGATGTTTATATCAGTTCCCAACAACCACTTACTTCCTCGGTACACATCTCTCAATTCTACGGGAGGAGATCCCCACGATCGTTTTCTCGGCCATGGTTATCAGCTGATCAAATATGTGTCATTGCACTCTACAGAAAACAGGAAGAGGTGAGAGAGGAAGAAATGTGACACGAACCTTTTCTTGTTGATATTTGCTGAATTTTGCACAATAAATCGGCCAGCCTCTTTCTCACACACACTCACATACAAAAATTTGTGAGCAAATTGTTGACAAACAAAAATAAAAGGAAATATTAAA
>NC_061100.1:55811070-55813570 GCF_015104395.2 Macrobrachium nipponense
ATATATTAATTTGGTTGCTTATACTTATCTACAACTTTTTTCATTATGAAAGCATCAAGTTTAAATAAACCAAGACTTAAATTTAGAACATTTCTCTTGTTTGACTTGATGAAACAAGATTCAATGATATTCCTTTTCACTGTGTCATTACATGGGATTAAGGCTCTTCCTTGACTCCAGTTAATAAGATGATCTAAATCTCTCATATGTACAAATGATGCATTCGATATTTGCCCAGTTCTCACAGAATATTGATGCTGTTTGAGACGTTGTGAAAGGGATTTACTGGTCTGTCCATAATGGAAATCACGCGCAACTTTTACGCCTTTTCTTTGAATTTTCCGAGCCTTGTTTTATTTGTGACATCCTTCTGTAATGCTCTTATCATCACTCACAAACTGAAACTCCGACTTAACTTTCTACGGAAGTGTATGAACGAGCAAGTGATGCCCAAGTCGATTTTACTAGTGAGAATTCTTCGTCTAGCAGAGCAACCTTTCGACGAGTTTCAATGCATCATACTTCAGGAACACATCGACATCACAAAAGTGGAAGTAGATGATGCGTTTCGTACACTTAGAAGCAGACGGTATGGCTTTAATCAGATGGTTCCTGTCAATTGGAAGAATCGAGTGCTGGATTATTGCTACGGAAAATTGAGAAAGTGCTGCAACCGTCTTGAAAGGAAGCTTCAAGTCAAGCTGAAGAATCTTATTGCTGAAAGCGAGACTAAGCATGCCAACGTGGACTTCATGATTAATTTATCAGACAAACCAGTGGATAGTGCTGCGACAGCGGCTTTGGGATATGTGTTAAGCTTTGGTGTATTTAATGGTAACCTGGACTGTGCCGACATTTCAAAATCCTTTTGTTATTTGGATAAATTTAATCAAAACCTATGCCCTGATGATATCAATATTTGTAAAGGTATTGTGTATGGTGCTATGAGTAAACCTTCTCCCCCTAATGTACCCATGAGATTTCTCCAGACTTTTAAGAAAATTAAAAAAGACGAAACAGTGAAAGTGACAAAAGCAGATAAATCAAATGCAGTGGTAATAATGAATAAAAGTGACAAGTAAGTAAAATAATGACATTGCTAAATGATACTGATACTTATACGAAACTGAGGTCTTGACCCCTACACAGACTGAACTCCCATTTTAATAAACAAATTTAATCCATTTAAAGACTTGTGCCTCCCTACCTTATATGTACGGTTTAGTCAAGAAACATAAAATCAATAACCCTATCAGACCAGTCATTAGTTCAGTGGGCTCAGTTACGTATAATTTATCTAAATGGCTTGTAAAAATTCTTACTCCTTTGGTAATAAGCATTTCTAACACGAATGTTAAAAACAATGTTGATTTTATAAACAAATTGAATAGTTGAAATTTGAATTTTGATTTTAATATGGGTTATTTTGTGATGTCTCTTTATTTACAAAAGTGCCTGTAGATGATTTACTTGAATATTTGGAGGAGGAATTAGAATGTCATGACATTCCTTTAAGTGTAGCAAACCTCATTAGTCTCATAAGGTTATGTATCAAAGATAGTAAATTTTGTTTTAATGGGGAATTTTTTGTACAAAAGTTTGGAATGGCTATGGGTAATCCCTTATCTCCTGTCCTTAGCAATATTTACAAGGAATTTTTTGAGACAAAACTCTTACCAAGAATTTTAGGTATGTGGATGATATTTTCTGTATTTGGCAAGTTCACGAAAATCTCCAGGAATTCCTTAATAATCTCAATAATTTAGTCCTTTCTATAAAATTTACTGTCGAGGAAGAAAGAAATTGTAATTTGAATTTCTTGATGTAACCGTCCATAGAAATGATAGAAATTTCATCTTTTCAGTCTTTCGAAAATCAACAAACATTGCCTCTTTTGTTCATTACTACTCCAATCACCATCAAAATGTTAAATTCTGTTTTTTTCTGGGATGTTCCTAAGGGCTTTACGTGTCTGTAGCCCGCAGTTTATTGACACTGAAATTAAAACTATTTATGATATTGCATTAAAACTTAAATACCCAAGGACTTTTGTAGATGTGGCATGGAAAAGAGCTATAAAATATTTTTATTCAACTAATAACAAACTTGAATTTAGTAAGTATAGCATTCTAAAATTACCCTATGATGAAAGGTTTTTAGATATTCCTAGAATTTTGAAGCTTTTTAACATAAATGTTGTTTTCAGTAATATTTATATCAAGATCAAGAGTTTAGTAATAAAAAATTCTCCTAAAGATCTTCCACGCTGCATATATGAAATTCCTTGCAAAAAGTGTGACAAAGTCTATTACGGACAGACCGGTAAATCACAACGTCTCAAACAGCACCAATATTCTGTGAGAACTGGGCAAATATCGAATGCATCATTCTTACATATGAGAGATTTAGATCATCCTATTAACTGGAGTCAAACAAGAGCCTTAATCCCATGTAAAGACACTGTTAAAAGGAATATCATTGAATCTTGTTCCATCAAGTC
>NC_061100.1:55816070-55823339 GCF_015104395.2 Macrobrachium nipponense
CATTTTTCGGTTGGTCATCTGCGGATATGGCTCCTCCCCGAAGTTTTGTTGAATGACAATGGTAGAGAATTTATAAACCAGACCTTATAGTGTCCGGCAGAAGTTATGGGGATACAGAAAATAACAATCATTTCATATAGACCTGAAGCTAATGGGTTACATGAACAAGCAAACAGGAAAGTGCTCGAAGCTCTCAGGAAGACTGCTGGAGTAAATGATAGAAACTGGGATAGACATACAGAACCAGTTAGGCATACCATTAATACTATGGTGAGTGATTCCATTAAAATGTCTACATTCGAAGCATTATTTGGTTGCCAGGCGTGAGGCACATTTGATTTGCTGCCTATACCTTATCATAGAGAGGGTACAATCGAGGCATTAATCTTTACAGCAAAGGAGAGACATGGTTGTCTCAGCCATAATCTCGAGGCTAAGACCCGAGAAATGGTGTTATGTATATGTGGCAGTATCACAAATGGTTTCCTTTGAGGTATATTTGGTGGTGTTTAAATAACGTGGGATTTAGCTTGTGGCAGAGCATTTTATATTGGTGGTCATATAATGGAGGTGGACATTTGGGTTACCGTTGTAACAATGAGAATATTTTGATGATTAGTATGGTTCTGTGGTATCAATGAGGATTTCTTGAGGAAATTTTAGGATTAATGAATTTCTGTGGTATCAGTGACGATTAATGTGGTTCTGTGGTATCAGTGTGAATTTATTGAGGATTCCACAGTGAGAATTAATGAGGATTTGGGGCTAATTTGAGGTTAATGGGGACTTTAGGTTTTATAAGGCTGATTAGACAAGAGATTGTCACGGTTTGGGGATGCTTTGAATAAACAGGTTGTTTCGTGCTGACAATGTTATGGTGCCTTGGATGAGACCAATTGTTATTTTCTTTTGGAGTTGGATACTCAGAAGTTTTTACTTCCTTTCGGAATTCTAGATGATAACATTCTACTGTGAGGAATTTTAAGGGGCCATTCGTGAAATGCTACGGATTTTTTACAGTGATAATTTGTGTGTGATACAATCTACATTTGGTAATGTGAGGAAAGAGTTGAATTATTAATTTTTATAGGGGGAGATCTATGACAGGAATCAAGTGGTGTGTGTGTGTTTTTTAACATAAGGTTTCTTCTGAATAACATGTTGTATAGAGGGTGTAGAATTTAACTTGAGATACATAACATAGAAATGAGAGTCATTATATTTGATGGAGATTAGTGATATAAACATTACGGTGTTCTGATGGTGTACTTGGCAGTTAAGAGGTTAATTGTGAGTGGTCAGTTAATGATAAAGTTTTTTCCTAGGAATTTTAAAAAAAGGGGTTTAAAAAACCAGTTGGATGAAAACCATGTTTATTTTTGTGAGGAATTTTAGTTTTTTTAGTAACTGGCTATGATGTTGGGCATGTTAGTCAAGACAGATTCGTGTGCTAAGGTACGAATTTAGGTCTAGTAATACAGTAACTTGTCAGGGTGTCAGTTAGAATTTGGTAATGACGAAACACGGACACACAATTACTTTAGAGAATTCTCATGCTCATACCAAGTGGTGACAAATGAAAACAACTTAATAGCTACTGCACCAGATGTTTGGGCTTCACTATGGGCAACAAGGTCATGGATTGCTAATACTACAAGGACCGGAAATCTTTGATGGCTCATGTAGTCATCTCAGGATAATATCTGGAGCAAACCAGTGATTTATTACACTTCTACAAGGCGGGTGCAGGAAGCACTTTCATGGAAGTTGCAGAATATTTCAAGTTCAGCAACATAGGAGCAGTTACGGTTCCTCCATTAGATGACAGTAGATCTACAATTCATCAATGGGGGTATTTAGGATACAACTACAGGGGTACTACGATGTGGTAAAAATTCTGCCTACATGGGAAACAATTATGGTCCCAAAACTAGAGGATAATGGAGAGGATAAGGTAAAGAATAGAAGGAGAAAAAGATATTGAAAATTTGAAGCGTGACTTTTTTTTTATTTCAGAGGTGCGACACTTAATGTTATTCATGAATTCTAATGTTACCATTTTTTTGATAATTGTGATTTCTTTTGCGGATGGATTCCGATTGTCCCTATCTAAAATGAATTTCCTGACATGTATTTGAGAAAGACTGATGGAGGTTATTGACAGCGATAATAAGTAGTGATAGTTCTATTCAATATGATTATGCAGAACAGTAAATGGTATCTCATGGTTTGGGATTTTAGATTCAATTTATTTAATTTTCATGTTGACTATTTTCGGGAAAATACAGACTCTATTGTTTGTATCTCAATAGTTTGAATTAGCCTAAAATTTAATGATTGATTTGCAGCTACGCAGAGAGAGAAGCCAATGGGAGCTTCGTTAGGAATTCACTCCTTTTAGTTAAACGTAGTTATTTTGAGCATGTAACAGTTTGGTGGCAGCCAAAAAAGGCAATCAGGCTTAAAGGTCTTGTTTCTGAAGAGACTTGGGATTACATAGGAGTCAGGAGATCAGGTAGACGTTAGAAAAAGGGATTATATTTAGGTATTTTGGCAACTATCGCTCTGTCAGTGATGAGGTAGTTTAAAGTCATCAAAAATCCCCGTTCAATCGGAGAACACAGCCTCCTAAGGGCAGTGGCGTTGTAAAGGTTAGGTTGCCAGGTATGCCCTCTTGCAGCTTTGTTACTCCGTGTAGCGGTGTGTTGTGGGTGGCTTGCGGTGTTGTTGCAGAGTGCGCACACATCTGCACAAGACACGACGTGGAACGGTGCATGTTGTTGGCATTGGCACCATGCCACAATTGTGCTGGATATGAACCGAATTGGGTGGTATAGAGGCCTGCCAAGCACATCCTTCATCCCCCCCTCTTCCCCCACCCAGCATGCAATATGGACCTCCACAGCCTCTCACCCCAGGAGACCAAGAGATTTTTGGTAGCTGTCCTGTGTCTCTATGCAGTCCAGGTCATTGGCGGGTAGAGAAGACGTACTACAGTGCCACACCCACCTCCACAATTACGCAGAAGAAAGGACGCAGGGCAGGGTGGATTTGGCTCGGGAGTGGCTGACACGGCAACAACTACATGGAGACTTCCACCAGCTGCTACAAGAACTGAACAAGGAGGACCGCAAAGGACACAAGAAACTTTCTAGACATCTACCCTGAACTGTTCGAGGGGTGGATGGTCGAAAGGCTGAAACAACCCCAAAGGGGGGGGTGGGACTCACTTTGGCTGTCACTCTCCGCCACCTGGCAAGTGGGAATGACTATACAAGCCTCCAATACCAGCTTTCAAGTCTCCAAGAGTTTCCATATGCTGGTTTTTATCTCAATAGTTTATTGACAAATACAAACAGAAAGTGATGAAGAGGGAATGGAACAAACATAGCAAAACGAACATAGCAAAACGATTCGCCTCAAAGTGGAACTACTTCAATTGTGTGGGAACCATGGATGGGAAGCACATCGCGATCAAGAAACCCAAAGGAGGAGGATCACTGTGCTTCATTTACAAGAAGTTCCACACCATCGTCCTCATGGCCCTCTCCGATGCAAAATACAGGCTCCTGTTCGTCGGTGTTGGTGCAGAAAGAGGTGCTGGGGATGGAGGAACCTGGCAGAAGTGCAGCCTGGCCAGGGCCATCACATACAACCGAGCAGGAACCCCACAAGACAGAAATCTTCCGCCCAATGACGATGAACCCATCCCCTTCCACATAGTCGCCGACGATGCCTTCGCTCTCAAATCATGGATGATGAAGCCCTACTCCCACCAATCACAAGATACCACAGAATGATATACAGCTACAGATTATCTCGCGCTCGTCGTGTGTGGAAACCGCATTCAGCCTGCTGAAGATGAGATGGCGATTCTTCGGGACGACGATGCAACAGGATGTACGGGTGTACAAGAAGATAACTTTATGCGCATGTGTCATGCACAACCTGGCACTGCACCACTACCCATGTGGTGGCACCGACGTTGACCATGAGGACCAACACCATTACGCTGTACCAGGTACATGGAGGCAGGAGTCGCTGAACCTCATGGATGACTCATGGCAAGAAGGGGGACCGAACTACACACGTCGAGCGAGGGCCTTCAAGATTACCTGGACCCAGTACTACTCATCATAATGCAGGCGCAGTGGAATGGCAAGAGCGAATGGTGTTTCCTCAAGACGACGACCAGCTACTGACGACTAGAGGACCCAACCAATGTACATAATTGTAAATAAAGATCATGATGTATTTTTCATTGTTTTATACTCCCATGCTTTTGTATTGTCCTAAGAACTAATAACAATATTAATATAATAAAGAATACTGTAATGATGATTGGTGCATATAAAAATTATGTTGGAAAATAATTAACTGAAAGTAATAACATAATTCATAATAATGAGACAAATGAGAAGCAAATGATGGACATAACAAAAATACTTACTAAAAAACAAAAAACATGAAAGCATAGAATGTAAGGAAATGAACATGAAAAAAAAGCCTAGAAAGTAAGAAAATGAAATGAAAAGCCATAGAATGTAAGAAGATTAACAGAAAAGCATAGAAAGTAAGAAAATGAACATGAAAAGCATAGATTGTAAGAAAATGAACATGAACAGCATAGAAAGTAAGAAAATGAACATGAAAAGCATAGAATGTAAGAAAATGAACATGAAAAACATAGAGAGAAAGAAAATGAACGTGAAAAGCATAGAATGTAAGAAAATGAACATGAAACGCATAGAATGTAAGAAAATGAAATTGTGACTTGGTTTATATCATAACATTTTCAACTGCAAATATCACATATTATCAATTGAGGTCAATATGTCTTTACTCTGTTACTGATTTTTCATTGTTCCCCTGTTAATAGCCATATCCAGTCAATGTTAATTATTGTTTCATTATCATTTGTATGTGTTCATGTTCATTTGATCATGTTCTCAGTATTATATTATTGTTCTTTACCTTGTATGTTATTATATCATTTGATGGCATTATTTATATCATGTTACATTTCATTTTATAGTTCAAGTTATTTTCCGAGTTCTATTTATTTCATATATCATATTTCATGTTAGATTTCCTGTTATATTTCTTCATGTTTTTATTCTTTATGGACATGCTTTTTCATTATTCAATTACATTTCACCCAATCCTATCCTCATATATATTGTCATGACATATAAATTAAGCATCAATACGGAAAATGTAAATGCAAGTCAGTATTTCAACATATTTATTACAAAAGTAAACATTATGAATGATATAAAATGTATACAATCATTTAATATTAAGAAAATAATTACAAAATAATTTAATATTCAAAAAATAAAATTCTATTTATCTATACATTGTTGACTCTATCATTCCATTGATTCGGGATCAACGTCCTCCTTTTCACCTGGGGAGATGGTCAAGTCGTGGGTGTGGGGATCCTCTGCGGCAGTAGGTTTGGAGGTCGAAATACTGGCGCCAGGGTTAGGGGGCCACAAGTCTGCCAAGAGACTGTTGACTAGCAGCAACAGCGAAGAACTTGAAGGTCTTGGAGAGAAGTTCAGTGTGTCAACCGTCAATACCTGTGTCGCCTGTGTCAAGTAGAACTGCTGATGAGAGAACTGCTGCTGTTGAGGCTGCTGTTGAGGGAGGGGATCATAGAAGAACACAGGTTGGGGTTGAGATGTGAACCACTGGTGTGATGATCCCCGAATTGGTTGCAGTGCAGAAGCTGTGGAATTTCCTGGTTTTGTCTGCGTTTCTTCTCACTTGTGGGGGCCTCCATCCCCCCAGTGGAACAACCCCCACGAGCCATGGCCTCTTTTTCGTCATGGCATCCTCTTCTTCGGGTCCCTCTAAACTGTGACAAAGCCTGATAAGTTGCTTGAAGAAGGGCTTCTGGTATCGTTGAGGCACTTACTCCAGCCATTGGGTCAAGTACTGGACGAATACGGTGATGTCACGATGGGTATTGTCCTGTGCTTGTGGATCAGTGTGTTGATGCTCGTCATAATGTGGTCAGTTGACTCTGCAGTCCTTCAGTCGACTCAACCGTGTTGGCTGATAGCCGTCGCTCCTCTGGCAAGTTGGTCGATCTCTTCTGCTTTAGCCGTCTCCTCCACTGGATTGAAGCTGCTGACAAGCCCGATATGTAAGCACTGGAGGAATCCTCTGCGTCGGTTCTGTGGGATGATACCGACAGGAAGAACAGCTAGTAGTGGTGATAAAGGATTTCCCATTGCCAAGCCAAATATTTGTTGATAAAATTCACCATTGAATATAAACTTACAATCACAAATGCACAAGCTCGTGAGTGAAATAATGTGACTTATAGGTAGAGGTAATTCCTGCTGAGTTAGTTCATTACTAAGATATTCTAAAATAGATTTTGTGCATTTGTGATTGTAAGTTTATATTCAATGGTGAATTTTATCAACAAATATTTGGCATGGCATGGGAAATCCTTTATCACCACTACTCTCAAACCTGTACATGAATTCTTTGAAAAACGCTACTTACCTAATAAATCATTTATATTCCTGTAAAGTGGTATCATTATGTTGATGATTGTTTTTAGCTGTTCTTCCTGTCGGTATTGATGTAATGATTTACTCTATAATTAAATTTATTAACCAGGTTACCATCGATTAAGTTTACTCTAGAATTAGAAAAGGAAATTTCAATGTTTTTAAATTCAGTATTTATAGGAAACCGACAAAACAACTTTATGTTTCATTTCTTCTCCAAGGCCACCATCTTAACATAATGATATAAATTTTGTTTTTTTTTTTTTTTTCCTCTTTGTTTTTACGAGCATTGCGCATTGTTCAGTCCACAATATTTGGATCAAGAATTGAATACATAAGAAAAATAGGGAAAGATTTATGCTGTCCTTCACATATATTAGACATTTGTTATAATAAAGCCCAAAAGAAGTTTTATAGTGTAAGTAACACGCAGAAAGAAAATTCAAGGACATTCTCAGTTTTGCCTTATTTTAACAGATTTGAAACCATTAAATCATTGTTAAAAGCTTTTAATGTCAACCTTTTTTTTCCTATATAACACACTAAAAGGAATGTTAATAAAAATGGCCCCAGAGAAAGCAACAACATAATATATAAAATTCCATGTATGGATTGTCCCTCATTTGACTCGGACAGTCTAGCAAAGGCCTAGAAGTAAGGCTAAGCCAGCATAAATATTCTGTAAAAACTGGGCATCAAATCTAATGCAATATTCATTCATTTAAGTGAAACAACCACC
>NC_061100.1:55823839-55833839 GCF_015104395.2 Macrobrachium nipponense
ATATAAACCAAGTCACAATTTCATTTCTTACATTCTATGCGTTTCATGTTCATTTTCTTACATTCTATTGCTTTTCATGTTCATTTTCCTTACTTTCTATGCTGTCATGTTCATTTTCTTACAATCTATGCTTTTCATGTTCATTTTCTTACTTTCTATGCTTTTCTTGTTAATTTTCTACATTCTATGCTTTTCATGTTCATTTTCTTACTTTCTATGCTTTTCATGTTCATTTTCTTCCATTCTATGCTTTTCATGTTTGTTTAGTAAGTATTTTTTTGTTTTATGTCCATCATTTGCTTCTCATTTGTCTCATCATTATGAATTATGTCATTACTTTCAGTTAATTATTTTCCAACATAATTTTTTATATGCACCAATCATCATTATAGTATTATATTATTATTGTTATTAGTTCTTAGGGACAATACAAAAGCATGGGAGTATAAAACAATGAAAAATACATCATGATCTTTATTTACAATTATGTACATTGGTTGGGTCCTCTAGTCGTCAGTTGCTGGTCTTTCTCGAGGAAACACCATTCGCTCTTGCCATTCCACTGCGCCTGCATCCGATGAGTAGTACTGGGCCAGGTAATCTCTGATGGCCCTCGCTCGACGTGCGTAGTTCGGTCTCCTTCTTGCCATGAGTCGTTCCATGAGGTTCAGCGACTCTGCCTCCATGTACCTGGTACAGCGTTATTGTGTGGTCCCTCATGGTCAACGTCGGTACCACCACATGGGTAGTGGTGCAGTGCCAGGTTGTGCATGACACATGCGCACAAAGTTATCTTCTTGCACACCCGTACATCCTGTTGCATTGTCGTCCCGAAGACTCGCCATCTCATCTTCAGCAGGCCGAATGCATTTTCCACCACACGATGAGCGCGAGATAATCTGTAGCTGTATAGTCATTCTGTGTATATCTTGTGATTGGTGGAAGTAGGGCTTCATCATCCATGACTTGAGAGCGAAGGCATCGTCGGCAACTATGTGGAAGGGGATGGGTTCGTCGTCATTGGGCAGATTTCTGTCTTGTGGGAGTCCTGCTCGGTTGTATGTGATGGCCCTGACCAGGCTGCACTTCTGCCAGGTTCTTCCATCCCTAGCACCTCCTTCTTCACCAACACCGACGAACAGGAGCCTGTATTTTGCATCGGAGAGGGCCATAAGGACGATGGTGTGGAACTTCTTGTAAATGAAGTACAGTGATCCTCCACCTTTGGGTTTCTTGATCGCGACGTGCTTCCCATCCAGGGTTCCCACACAATTGAAGTAGTTCCACTTTGAGGCGAATCGTTTTGCTATGTTTGTTCCATTCCTCTTCATCACTTCTGGTTTGTATTTGTCGATAACTATTGGGATAAACCAGCATATGGAACTCTTGGAGACTTTGAAGCTGTATTGGAGGCTTGTATAGTCATTCCCACTAGCCAGGTGGCGGAGAGTGACCGCCAAAGTGAGTCCCACCCCTTGGGTGTCAGCCTTTCGACCATCCCCTCGAACAGTTCAGGGTAGATGTGTAGAAAGTTCTTGTGTCCTTTGCGGTCCTCCTTGTTCAGTTCTTGTAGCAGCTGGTCGAAGTCTCCATGTAGTTGTTGCCGTGTCAGCCACTCCCGAGCCCAAATCCACCCTGCCCTGCCGTCCTTTCTGCGTAATTGTGCAGGTGGGTGTGGCACTGTAGTACGTCTTCTCTACCCGCCAATGACCTGGACTGCATAGAGACACAGGACAGCTAGCAAAAATCTCTTGGTCTCCTGGGGTGAGAGGCTGTGGAGGTCCATATTGCATGTTGGGTGGGGGGGGGGGGGGGGGGGGGGGTGGGGGGGGGGGGGGGGGGATGAAGGATGTGCTTGGCAGGCCTCTCTATATACCCAAGGTTCATATCCAGCACATTGTGGCATGGTGCTTGTGCAGATGTGTGCGCACTCTGCAACAACACCGCAAGCCACCCGCAACACACCGCTACACGGAGTAACAAAGCTGCAAGAGGGCATGCCCTGGCATAGCAACACGCACCATAAAACCACACCAATACTGTAACACTGCGCTAGACACTGCAACGTCACCGCAACAACACGCCATAACATGCCTGTAACACACTTCACGGGTCCGCGGCACGCCGCCCAATAACAGGCACTTATTCTCCACTCCGTGTCAATTTTCGTGCGGTATCTTGTGGTCCCATGCCATAACAGCCCACAACACAAAAGTGCGTAGGTGTAAACCTACCTTTACAACGCCACTGCCTTAGGAGGCTGTGTTCTCCGATGAACGGATTTTTGATGACTTAAACTACCTCATCAGTGATAGAGCGATAGTTGCCAAAATACCTAAATATAATCCCTTTTTCTAACGTCTACCTGATCTCCTGACTCCTATGTAATCCCCAGTCTCTTCAGAAATAATACCTATAAGCCTGATTGCCTTTTCCGGCTGCCACCAAACTGTTACATGCTGAAAATAACTATGTTTAACTAAAGGGAGTGAATTCTTAACGAGGTTCCCATTGGCTTCTCTCTCTGCGTAGCTGCAAACCAATCATTAAATTTTAGGCTAATTCAAACTATTGAGATACAAACAATAGAGTCTGTATTTTCCCGAAAATAGTCAACATGAAAATTAAATAAATTGAATCTAAAATCCCAAACCATGAGATACCATTACTGTTCTGCATAATCATATTGAATAGAACTATCACTACTTATTATCGCTGTCAAATAACCCCCATCAGTCTTTCTCAAATACATGTCAAGGAAATTCATTTTAGATAGGGACAATCGGAATCCATCTGCAAAAGAAATCACAATTATCAAAAATGGTAACATTAGAATTCATGAATAACATTAAGTGTCGCACCTCTGAAATAAAAGTCACTGTTCAAATTTTCAATATCTTTTTCTCTTCTACTTTACCTTATCCTCTCCATTATCCTCTAGTTTTGGGACCGTAATTGTTTCCCGTGTAGGCAGAATTTTTACCACCTCGTAGTACCCCTGTAGGTGTATCCTAAGCACCCCCATTGATGAATTGTAGATCTACTGTCATCTAGTGGAGGAACCGTAACTGCTCCTATGTTGCTGAACTTGAAATATTCTGCAACTTCCATGAAAGTGCTTCCTGCACCCGCCTTGTAGAAGTGTCATAAATCACTGGTTTGCTCCAGAAATTATCCTGAGATGACTACATGAGCCATCGAAGATTTCCAGTCCTTGTAGTATTAGCAATCCATGACCTTGTTGCCCATAGTGAAGCCCAAACATCTGGTGCAGTAGCTATTAAGTTGTTTTCATTTGTCACCACTTGGTATGAGCTTGAGAATTCTCTAAAGTAATTGTGTGTCCGTGTTTCATCATTACCAAATTCTAACTGACACCCTGACAAGTTACTGTATTACTAGACCTAAATTCCTACCTTAACACACGAATCTGTCTTGAACTAACATGCCCAACCTCATAGCCAGTTACTAAAGACTAAAATTCCTCACTAAATAAACATGGTTTTTATCCACTGGCCCCTTTTTTAAAATTCCTAGGAAAAACTTTTATCATTAACTGACCACTCACAATTAACCTCTTAACTGCCAAGTACACCATCAGAACACCGTAATGTTTATATCACTAATCTCCATCAAATATAATGACTCTCAATTTCTATGTTATGTCTCTCCAGTTAAATTCTACACCCTCTATACAACATGTTATTCAGAAGAAACCTTATGTAAAAAAACACACACACACACAAAAAACTTGATTCCTGTCATAGATCTCCCCCAACCCCCATAAAAATTAATAATTCAACTCTTTCCTCACATTACCAAATGTAGATTGTATCACACACAAATTATCACTGTAAAAAATCCGTAGCATTTCACGAATGGCCCCTTAAAATTCCTCACAGTAGAATGTCATCATCTAGAATTCCGAAAGGAAGTAAAAACTTCTGAGTATTCAACTCCAAAAGAAAATAACAATTGGTCTCATCCAAGGCACGAAACAAAACAACCTGTTTATTCAAAGCTTCCCCAAACAGTGACAATCTCTTGTCTAATCAGCCTTATAAAACCTAAAGTCACCATTAACCTCAAATTAGCCCCAAATCCTCATTAATTCTCACTGTGGAATCCTCAATAAATCCACACTGATACCACAGAACCACATTAATCGTCACTGATACCACAGAAATTCATTAATCCTAAAAATTCCTCAAGAAATCCTCATTGATACCACAGAACCATACTAATCATCAAAATATCCTCATTGTTACCACACGGGTACCCAAAATTGTCCACCTCCATTATATGACCACCAATATAAAATGCTCTGCCACAAGCTAAATCCCACGTTATTTAAACACCACCAAATATACCTCAAAGGAAACCATTGTGATACTGCTACATATATAACACCATTTCTCGGGTCTTAGCCTCGAGATTATGGCTGAGACAACCATGTCTCTCCTTTGCTGTAAAGATTAATGCCTCGATTGTACCCTCTCTATGATAAGGTATAGGCAGCAAATCAAATGTGCCTCACGCCTGGCAACCAAATAATGCTTCGAATGTAGACATTTTAATGGAATCACTCACCATAGTATTAATGGTATGCCTAACTGGTTCTGTATGTCTATCCCAGTTTCTATCATTTACTCCAGCAGTCTTCCTGAGAGCTTCGAGCACTTTCCTGTTTGCTTGTTCATGTAACCCATTAGCTTCAGGTCTGTATGAAATGATTGTTATTTTCTGTATCCCCATAACTTCTGCCGGACACTATAAGGTCTGGTTTATAAATTCTCTACCATTATCATTCAACAAAACTTCGGGCAGGAGCCATATCCGCAGATGACCAACCAAAAAATGTTACAGCCACTTTGTCACTTGTTTTGTTCCTGGGTGGAAAGATATCCACTGCTCTTGTCAGTTTACTTGTGGCCATACCCTGATTCACAAAAAATCCACAAGATATCCATGTGTATCCTCTGAAAAGGCCTACTTGGTATCAGATATGACCCTAATTTGCAAGAAGTTACCCTTGCGGGTTTGCAAGCATTGCACACTGCCCACTTTTTCACAAAATTTTCCACATCTGTCCACATATTCTTCTAAATATACCTACTACATATCTCATTGTATGTCTCTTCTAACCCCAAATGTGGACTACCAAATTTGCAATGTACTATATCTAAAACCACTGGAATTGGGACTTTCTGGATCACGATCTGTGTCGTGGACCTTTATTCACTTGTCCTTAATTTATATTTAATTTTTCTGACCAACAGATTACCCTCTAATTCTAAATCTGAAAAGGGTAACTTATAACATTTCCTGACTAATTCACCTCTGAGGAACGCTTTTATATCTGCCAAAATTTCATCCTCATCTTGCCTATAACTCTATGAGACTGATATCCCACTATATAGAATCACTAGTAACCACCCCAACTTCAAATTCTTTCATATCATAAAAACTTCTCCTAAGGGCATCAGCTACTATATTGTGCATGCCCTCCATATATTTAAGCTTTGCATCAAAATCTCTGATTGGCAGGAACCATCGAGCTCTTTTGGGTGACAGATCTGGCTTATTAAAAAGAGCCAATAATGTCCTGTGGTCTGTAAGAATTTCCACTTTATTCCCCATTAGCAGCATTTTAAAATGAATGAAGCTTGATATTATTGCAAAAACTTCCTTATCTACGGTACTAGCCATTAACTTTTCATTGCTGCCCTTTGTCTTAATCTTCCTGCTATAATAACATATTGGATAGAATTTTCCTTCAAATTTTTGCATAAGGTGTAAACGCCTATACCCTCCTGACTTACATCAGTCACTAGTGTGAAAGGTTCGCTGAAATCCGGAAATTTTAGAATAGGGGGGATTCATTAATGCGTCCTTAACTTTCTGAAAAGTTCTTCTAAAGTACGATGCCTTTCCCAGGAATGACCTTATTTGCTTCCTTGTCTTAGGGACAGGAAAATCTGCAATTGCTTAGACTTTATCGTCATTTACTCTAACTCCCTCTCTAGATATGACATGACCTAAAAATGCAATTTGCTTCTTCATGAAGGAACACTTCGCTAACTTAATTTTCAATCCTGCTGACGCAAGTCTCCTAAGAACTTCCTTGAGCACTTCCATGCGATGCTCAATCGAGTATGTTGCAATCAAGCTGTCATTCATGCACACGAAAGCATTTTTGCCTAGTAGCCAGCGCAAAACAATGTTCACCAACCCCATAAAATTCATAGGACTACCTGACAAACCAAAAGGCATCTGCGTAAATTCAAAATGTGGCTTGGGCAACGGAAACGCAGTCAATTCGCGGCTCTCTTCATTAAGATGAATTTGCAAAAATCCCTGCATAAGGTCTATAGAAGAATTTATCTTACGTCCACCAATTTCTACAAAAAGGTCTGGCATGCATGCGACTGGATAACAGTCAGGAATTATTTTTTCGTTTAGACGGCAGAAATCTATGCATACCCGGACAGAGCCGTTCTTCTTAGTTACCACCAACAAGGGAAAGTTGTAAGTGGATGCATTGGGTCTAATAATTCCTCCATCTTCCCATTTACTGACCTCATTCTCTACCTGTTCTCTGATTTTGTAGGGTATGCAGTATGCAGGAATAAAGACGGGTTTTGTCTCTTCTTCAAGATTCACCTTATAGTCTAACATTTTAGCCAGTCCTAACTTATCCCCTTTTAAAGGCAAAATATCCCTAAATTCTGTCAAAACCCCACTTACAGCCTCTATATGCTCCTTGCAGTCTGCATTAGCTAAGTGATCCCCAAAGATTTTCTTCCTTATTAGCCACTGATCCACCTCTCCAATCATGGAGGTCTACCACATATGTATTCTTCTGATATTTCCTAACTGTATCATTACAATTCATCAATTCTATCCATTAATCCCCTGTGTTTGATACCTTGTTCACCGATATGGTTGTGATGACACCTTTTAATTTTTTGCAACCTTCAATTATACATACCTCTTTGGGCTTTTTCACTTCTCTCAGTCTGACTTTCACCATAGTCATTGTACCTGGATTTAGAATAACATCCTCTGATAAAACATCCTTATAATATTTATGGTTATTACACATATTACCCTCTTGTTCCATATCCACATAAATATCACCCTTATTTATATAGATATTCTCCATTCTATCCATCATAACCTAAATGTTAGTATCAGTATCACCTCTGTTATTTCTCATACCACTGTTGTTAATGCTGGGAAAATGATCACCATGTGCTATATATGTATACACACACGCACGCACACACACACACACACACACACACACACACACACATATACACATATATAATATATATATATATAGATATATATATATATATATATATATATATATATATATATATATATATATTATATATAGTGTATAAAAAAGCAAATACCACAGGAAAATGATAGTCAGAAATCCAAGAGCTTTCGTCTTTGCTAAGGACATTGTCAAGGAGCTAATGAAATACAATTGGAGAGAAAGGTCTCAGGTACACAACAAGATCAAGAAATACCAGATGGTTAATTGTCAAAAGGGTAAAAATCAAAAGAGATAATTCAGGATTATCGGATATCTACAGTCACAAATCTAAACAGATTTGACCCTAACCGAAATTACCAAGTATCTTTAACAGTAGAAAACATGTAAAAACTAAATATATTAATTTGGTTGCTTATATTTATCTACAACTTTTTCATTATGAAAGCATCCAGTTTAAATAAAACAAGACTTAAATTTAGAACATTTCTATTATTTGACTTGATGAAACAAGATTCAATGATATTCCTTTGAACTGTGTCATTACATGGGATTAAGGCTCTTGTTTGACTCCCGTTAATAGGATGATCTAAATCTTTCATATTTAAGAATAATGCATTCGATATTTGCCCAGTTCTCACAGAATATTGGTGATGTTTGAGACGTTGTGATTTACCGGTCTGTCCGTAATAGACTTTACCACACTTTTTGCAAGGAATTTCATATATGCAGCGTGGAAGATCTTTAGGAGAATTTTTGATTACTAAACTCTTGATCTTGATATAAATATTACTGAAAAACTACATTTATGTTAAAAAGCTTTAAAATTCTAGGAATATCTAAAAACCTTTCATCACATGGTAGTTTTAGAATGTAATACTTACTAATTCAAGTTTGTCATTAGTTGAATAAAAAAATTTTCTAGCTCTTTTTCCATACCAAACCTACAAAAGTCCTTGGGTATTTAAGTTTCAATGCAAATACATAATAGCTTTAATTTCAGTGTCAATAAACTGCGGGCTACAGACACGTAAGGGGGCCGGCCGGAACCACTATATATGGTGGTATAGGGCGAAAAATGCAAAGTCATGAAAAAATTCATGGAGCTTCATATGGCAATTGAGAATACGTATACGAAATATTTCGTCAAAATTCCTCTAACTTTCATAGTTACAGGGTAATTAGTAAACATAAATCAATAAGCCTAAAACATTCATCCGTACAAGAAAATGCAATGTTTCTTCTGTTATCGTAAATTTTGATAATTATTGGCAAAGAAATTTGTGAGAAATGGCATCTGTAGAGATTCCGTGGCTCGCATAAGCGAGTATCTGGTGCACCATGCAATCATGAATCAGTTCGACCATAGACGTCACGTAGATTACACGTCCGAGTCACACCTCGTGGCTTCGCTTGCTTTTACGTATGTTTATGTATGTTTCGGCAAGAAGTTCATCATGCCAATGAGGAAAAGACAAGGAAAACAACTCGCTAACATACAGCGAAGAAAAATCGCTCAAGTATTATTACAGAATATCGTAAATATACGCGTACTTAGTGAAGAGAGAGGGGAGGGTTGCCTAGTAACGCCCCCTTCTTCCCGAGAGCACACGTCACACTGTGCCCGAGGCTACTACGATCTTTGAGCAAAGAGATCTTCATTTATGATAAATAACATAGTTTTTGGTTTTTTAATATCCAAAATGGAATATGAAATTCATAATAATCATGATTTATTAAATGTCTTTGTAAAAAGAGAGTACACTTTCGAGTTTCACCTTTGACATTCTCTTGCATTTACGTTTGTTTATCTTTGTTTCGGCAAGAATGTCATTATGCCAAAGAGGAAAATACAAGGAAAACATCTCGCTAACATACAGAAGAAAATTCGCTGTAATAAGCAGAGTTAGTGAAGGGGAGGAGAGAGAGAGTTACGTAGGAAGGAGTGCCCCATCATGCCTCAAGCAGTGCCCCAGGCTACGATATATGAGCAAAGGGATCATCATTTATGATTAATCATGATAAATAAAATAGTTTTGGTTTATTAATACCCAAAAAAGAAATATATATTCATAATAATCATTATTTATTAACATTGTCATTATAGAAATACGAAGGAAATCTTTGAATGCCCGTATCTCAAAAACTATACTTATTGACCTTCAAAATCTATCTCCTCACTTAGTTTTGAAGCTATATCATTGGAATTTGGTATATAACTCAGAAAGACAATATAGAACAATCAAATAGAGCCCTTTTTTCCAATTTTTGTTTCGTCTTTTTTTTATAAATTTTGTTCTCGTGATTTATAGGGTTTATTTTTTGACCATATTGAAAAATTCATATCTAGCAAAAAAATGACTTTTAGAAAAAAAAACTCTCCATTTGATTGGAGGTCTACATCAGTTCTATATATGGTAGTAATCCCTGGTCTTAATATTGAATATCAAGGAAGGAGATAGAATTTGAAAAATGGTTATTTTCGGGATAAATTGCCCTGGCGTCACAAAACCAAAGGTCAGAGGCGAAAATCATATGCGGTTTGGAGATGTCCCAAGTCACCTTATTAAGTGGTATGAATGTCAAAGTCCTGTCGTTAAAAAAACGGCATTAGCCGGCCGGCCCCGTAAAGCCCTTAGGAACATCCCAGAAAAAAAACAGAATTTAACATTTTGATGGTGATTGGAGTAGTAATGAACAAAAGAGGCAATG
>NC_061100.1:55838839-55863839 GCF_015104395.2 Macrobrachium nipponense
GAAGGCGGAGGTGACAGAACACGGGACCAGGAGAGGAGAGATATATGATAGAGAGATAGGATAGGATGAGAGATGTAGAGAGAGACGAGAGCAGATAGATAGAGAGGATTATAAAGCTAGATAGAGAGAGGGAGAGAGAGAGATAGATAAGGAGAGAGAGATGAGAGGAGATAGAGAGAGATGAGTAGTTTAGGAGATAGATGATATAGAGAGAGAGATAGATAGATAAGAGAGTATATAGATATATAGATATATATTAGATACGATGAGAGATAGCGAGGAGAGAAATGAGGAGAGAGAGATATATATCTATAGTAGAGATATATATAGAGATAGAGATATAGATATATATATATAGATATATATATCTAGATATACGAGATATATATAATATATATATATAATATATGATATCTATCCATAGCTATATGATAGATAGAGCAATATAGAGATCATGCGATATATAATATGATATATAGATATTATATAGATATAGATATAGATATAGAGAGATATATATTACATATAGATATAGATATGCTAGCACTATCTATATAGATTGATATATAGATATATATATAGATAGATAGGAGATATAGAGTAGATATATATACACATAGATATATTATAGATAGAATATGCGAGAGATATATAATTATAGATATATATAGAGAGATATATAGATATATATTATATATGTGTAGAGAGATATATATAGATCTATGAGATATAGCGATCTAGGAGAGAGAGATAGATTATAGATAGAATAGATGAGAGAGATATAGATATAGATAGATATGATAGTATATAGATATATAGAGAGAGAGATAATAGAATATAGAGATATATATATATAGATATAGATATAGAGACGTAGAGAGAGAGGGTGGAGGAGAGAATAGGATAGAAGCGATATATATAATAAATAAATTATATATATATATAGATAGCTCTATATAGATGTAGAGATATAGAGATATGATATACGATATAGATAGATATGATATGCTATAATATAGATAGAGAGATGATATATATATCTATCTATAGAGAAGATATATAATATATATATATATATATAGATATAATAGAGTATTATATATACCACCCACCTAGAGATATATATCTATATAAGATATATATATAGATAATATATAAGCTATTGAGAGATGAGGGAGAGAGATATAGATATAGTAGATAGATAGATATATAGATATAGATATATATCTATAGAGTAGAGATGATAGAGTAGATAGAGATAGATATTATATATATATAGATATAATAGTAGATATCTGAGATAGCGAGTAGATATATATATATAGATATATATATATAGATATATATATATATATATATTTATAAGAGATACATATGAATCGTAATATATATATAGTATATATAGATATGAGATATATATAGATATATATATATATATATAGATGTATATATAGAGGTCTAGATAGATAGTATAAGAGTATATATATATATATATATGATAGATATATATATACAGATATATTATATCTATATATATATATATACTATAATATATATATATATATATATATATATATATATAGATATATATATATATATAATATATATATCTATATATATTATAGATATATATATATTATATATTTTTTTTATATATATTATATATATATATTTATATATAAGTAAAGCTTGGTACACATAATATACATCCACAATTTGACAATGCAATAATATTACCGAAAAAATGGCAGGTGTCTGCACACTATGTCAAAATACAAGTCCTATTAATAAAGTTTGAATACTTGAGAAAAAAAAAAATTTGTTTAAGAATCACTGTCCCGAAATGCATATTAGTTACCAATTTAAAATAACCCAAAACCTCCTCAACTCAACTTATCTAAAGTTAAACTTTCTCTTGTGAGCATTCTGTCTTTTACTCTTCCACCTAAGGTTGTTTTTAGCGGATTTGGTTGTGTTATGTTGCTATATTGTGTTTGGTGAATTTATTTTCCTTATTGAATATTATGTGTTTACACAGCTCTATTGAGTAATTGTATTCACTTTCAAACAGATCTCTTGATGATGTAATAAAGAAATTATTATGAAACATTGGGAAATAGAGAATATGTTGGATTATTGGTATCCTGGGTCCACCCTCACGCTGATGTATACATAACACAAAGATATATATAGATCAATATATATATATATATATATCATTATAGAGTAATATATATATATATTCAGATTATATATATATAGAGATTATATATAGATATAAAATATAGTATTATATCTATATATATATATGTATATATATATATATATATATAGATATATATATATATATAGATATTATCTATATATATATATAGATATATATATATATATATATATATATATAATAAGTTCTATATATATATAGATATTATATATTATATATATATATATATAGATAGATATATATCTTAGATATACCCTAGTATATATGATATATAGATATATATATATAGCGTTATATATATATATATATATATATATAGATATATATATATAGTCGCTATATCTATATATATTATATATCTATATATATATATATATAAGTATATAGAGAATCTATATATAGATATGATTTCTATATTATAAGATAGTGATATAGAGAGATATAGATAGAATGTGATATATATATATATCTATCTATATATATATATTAGATATATATATATATATATAGAGATTATATATATAGAGATATATATATATATATAGAGATATTATAGTATCTATTGATAGAGTGTAAAATGTTGATAAATTTTTTTTTTTTTAAAAAAAAAATATGTAGATAGATAGAATATATATATATATATATATATATATATATATTAGATATATATAGATATATATATATTATATATATAGATAGCTTATTATAGTAGATAGAGAATATATATATATATATATATATATATATATATATATCTATATATATATATTATATAGATATAATATATACTATATATATATATATATATATATATATATATATTATATATATATCTATATATATATATATATATATAATATATGTATATATCTAGATATATAGAGATATATATATATAGAGATATATATATATATATAGGATTATATCTATATATATATCTATATATAGTTATATATCTATAATATATATATTATATAGATAGCTATAGATTAATATGTAGATATATATACTATAGATATATGATATAGTATAGATAGATATATATATATGTATTAGTAGATATAATATATATAGATATATATAATATGTAATATATATATATTATTATATATTATATATAGTCTATAATATATATATATATAGATGATATATATATAATAGATATATATATATATAATATATATATATATAGATATAATATATATATATATATATTATATATATATATATATATACTTATATATTATATATTATATATATATAAGTAAAGCTTGGTACACATCATTATACATCACAATTGCAATGCACTATTATTACCCCCCTCAAAATGGGCAGTGTCTTGAAACACGATGTCCAAAATACAATTCCTATTAAATAAGGTTTGTACTACTGAGAAAATAATGACTCACTGTCCCTTGACTGAAATGAATATTAGTTCCCAATTGAAATAACCAAAACCTCCTCAACTCAACTTTATATAATGTTAACTTTCTCTGTGAGAATTCTGTCTTTTACTCTTTCCACCTAAGGTGTTTAGCTGCATTTGGTTGTGTTTCATGTTGCCTCATTGGTTTGGTGAATTTTACTTTCCTTTGAATATTAATGTGGTTACACAGCTTAATGAGTAATGTATTTTTTTTTTCACTTTCAAAGATCTCTGATGATGTAATAAAGAAATTATTATGAAACATGGAAATAGAGAAATATGTTGGATTTATTGGTCTCCTGGGTCCACCCTCAAGCTGATGATAATACACCACACAGATATATTTATATATATATAGATATATAGATATAATAATAATATAATATATATTATATATATATATATTTCAATATATATATATAATATATATAGATATATATAAATATATATATATAATAATATATATTATATATAATTATATATATATATATATTTTAATATATATATATATTTATATATATATATATATATATATATATATATATATATATATATATATATTGAAAACATCAACGAATCACCACTAGTAACAAGTTAGAACAAAAAACAAAGTGCCTCCTTGAAGGTGGGGCCTTTGTAGACTCTGGAAGCAGAGCAGTAGCAGAAAAACGGAAGTAGAGGGAGAACAGCACGAACTGCCTTCCAAAATGAAGCCAAGTTCCAAAGCAGTAGCAGTCAAGAGGAACTTCATTTCAAGGTAGGCGTGAAGGAAGGAAGAAACTTGCACTGCATCTCATTTAAACATTCTGAGAGACTGTAACCACTATATAAATAAAGCAAGAAATGATATAAAGGATCCATAAAAATAAAACAATACCAATAAAGGAATAAAGATTCAAACAAAAATTTAAGGAGTAGGGGGATCAGGTAGATGTTAGGGAAAAAGGGATTATAGTTTTGTATTTTTTGGTAACTGCCCTCTATTGCTGACAAAGGGCTTCAAGTTGAAGTCAGGATTTCAAGTTGTCGAAGAGTCAGCCAACCTCCTAAGGAGAGTATTGTGCATGTGCGTGGTTTATGACCGTGTCTCAGAAGCACTGGTCGGGTTAAAGTAATTATTATAGATGATATTCAAGGTGATCGGTCGCCTAGGCCGGTTGAGGGTTGCCAATGGTGGGCTATGCGCTATGGGGGCGGCTGGGCTGCGGGGGGCGGATTTTCGGCTGGCTATGCTGGGGGGGCGCTGGCTGGGGCTCTGGGGGCCTGGGGCTGGTGGCAGGCTCCGGCGGCTGGCTGGAGGGCTAGCTATCTGGGGGGGCTATTTCACGGGATTATCTATGGGTTGCATGTGTGATAAACATACGTGCTAAGAGGAAGCAGACAACTTCAACGTGTTAATGTGCAATTCCTTAATGACATGTAAGTGTTTAATATTCATTTTATTTTGTTTGCAACAATTTGAACAAATTTTTGTATAGTGAGTGTGTGTGAGAAAAAGGCTGGCCGATTTATGGTGCAAAATCAGCAAAATATCAATAAGAAAAGGTTCGTGTCACATATTCTTCTCTCTCACATCTTTCTGTTTTCTGTAGAGTGCAATGGACACATATTGACAGCTGCTAACCTATGGCCGAGACAAACGATCGTGGGGATCCTCCTCCCGTAGAATTTTCGAGAGATGTGTACCGAGGAAGTAAGTGTTGCTGGGAACTGATATAAACATCATGGAGGTAAATTGGTGACATTATTACTGTTGTGTTGGTTCGATTTTGTGGGGAAAACGGATAACCATTATAGGGACGGTATTAAGGTCGGGGCATATCCTAAATACTAAGAACAGACAGAATAATGGAGGCAGTAGTACCAGTCAAACCTTGGTGACAAGTTAACGAAATATCTCAGCGGGAGTACAGCCCTTTTTGGGCATTGTTCATGGCGTTCTGTTCCAGCCATTGCAAATCTTTATTGAGGTATGAATAACTACCAAAACGCCAAGGAATTAAAAGGGGAAGAGGCGCTTGCAGAGGCAAATGCCTTGTTAGATTCAATAAAGAGGGACAAATTACAAGCATTCTGAGGGTGCCTTATGGAATAAAGGACACATGGAGGGATATTGAGAACTAAGAGGTTTCTACAAGAATGGGAAAGGTCATAGAACCTTGATAGAGCATAGCTTTCAACTTTTTGACTCAGCGGGAGGAGAATGGAACAAAATTGAAAAAATCCTCATAGGGAAATGGGAATAATATCTCACTTAAAAGCTTACAGAAAAAAAATTTATTTTTCCCAGCTTCTACACGACATCCAGATGCCATTGGTAAAATAGCTTTGATTGGAACAAAAAAAAAAAAAAAAACGATTGAACTAACATCAGAGTGAGAAACTAATTCATTCCCAACTTCAAAACATATCCCAATGTCCCACGGTGTGATAGTATATTTTTTAAGTGGACTGGTCCAAAAAATATGCTTCACAAAGAAATTCAAAAATTTTCTTCGCCCCGTGTTTGTGTGCAATAGTAGAATATAAGAGAGGATTATGGATCAAGGGCAACAGCAGTTGGTTTTTTCATTGAAATAAAAACAGGGCACAAAAAGAAAGTATGGGAGTCAAATATTGTGGAATATGCAAAAGTGAAGATCACTTTGGCTATCTTGTCTTTTTTTTTCAGAAAAAAGGGAATGCTATGAACCCATACCTCAGAAATACGGAAGTTTAATATGAGAACTTCCCAGGCACGTTACTCACTTTACGTGCTATTGAGGTCTTGTGGGGACACGCCCCAGAGCCCAGACCAATGTAAAGGGACACGTGGAGGGTGAAACGATCCAATTTTCATGGGGACACAGGGTCCGTGAATTCTTTGGACCATGATCATATCAGTCCATTGTTCTCCCAATACCCTTTGTAACCCTCAATAGGAGACGGTATGTGATGTACAAGCCATTGATTCAAATACCTTAGGCTTTATAAGATACGGGTTTATCTGGGTGATACTGTTAATAGAACCATTTTTGGTGATAAAAGGGGTTGGTTGGGCAACAGACTTTACTGGGCCATGTCTGCATGTAGGAGACACATGATATCGGTCATACAGATGTTAGAAGATGGCATAACGGTTGGGATAACATGTGTCTTTATTTCCATATGTGAGTGTACATACATGGAAGGTAGGATACAGAGGTTAAGAAGGGGAATACTAGAGGTGTCTTGGTGACTATACCGGGTTATTGGTGATCACGGCAGTATAAGGGGAGGATATTAGTGATCACAGTGGTGATAAATTTTGGTGGCATTAAACAATGGTGGTATGGGAAAATAACAGTGGTGATACTGAAACTACATTGAAATTATGGCAGATAGAATTGACAATAAACTGTATAACTAAGTATGATATTATGTGGATGTTAAAACGTGGAATGTGTATGGATAATGACTACAAATATGAAGTTGTTTTATCAAAGGGATGGTAATCTTAATCCAGGTACAAGGTTGGCAAAGTCAGGCTGAGGAAGTGAAAAGACCAAAAGTTTGTGCAATTTTAGGGTAGCAAGAAAACTAAGAGGGAGGTCATTAGACTGTATCGGTGAACAGAGTGTCAAATACTGGGGTTACATGGTGCTGGAATTGCTGAATTGCAATAATACAATTAGGAATTATCAGAAGGAATACTTATGTGGTTCAGTGCTATTGCAGAGGAAAAACTTTAATTTTCAGAGGCAGAAATCCAAAATAAGGAAGAACAGAAACTCTTTAGGAAGCGCTTAGCTGATGCAGACTACAAAGAGCATTTATAGAAGTGGTAAGCGATAGTTTTAGCGAATTGGAGATATTGTGCCTTTAATTAAAAGGGGATAAGTTAGGACGCCTAAAGTGTTAGAACATAAGGTTAATCTATAGAAGAAGAGACAAAACCCATTTCATTCCTGCAGTGCCACCTACCCTTCAAAATCAGAGAACAGGTGCAGAAAAGGGGTCAGTAAATGAGGATGGGGAAGGAATTATATACCTAGTGCATCCCCGTACAACTTTTTCTGTTGGCGGTGCCTAAGAAGGCTGGATCTGTTCGGGTATGCCGTCGATTTTAGACGCTTGAATGAGGAAAACAATCCATTACTGTTATCCAGTCAGTGCATACCAGAACTTTTGTAGAAATTGAGGGGACTATAGAATATATTCATCTACTGATCTATGCTGAGGTTTTTGCGAGGTGTCCTCTTAATGAAGCTGACCGGGAATACACATGCATTTTTATTGGCCAAGGGACATTTGCATTTACAAGGATGCCCTTTGAGTTTGCCAGGTAGTCCATGACTTTTTACGAAGTTAGTGAACACAGTTGTTTTTCATTGTCTATTAGGTAAAAATGTCTTTGTGACATAGATGATATATGATGCAACAGACTCAATGTGCCATCACATGGAAATGCTTAAGGAAGTCCTTAGGAGTACTAAGGTTAGCAGAAATGAAAAGAAGCTAGCAAGTGTTCCTTCTTGAAGAAGCAAATTGCATATTTAGGTATGGGTCATTAATCTAAAGAGGGTGTTAGAGTAAATGACGATAAAGTCAAGGCAATTGCAGATTTTTCTGTTCCTAAGACCAAGGAAGCAAATTAGGTCATTCCTGGGGATGCCGTCGTTCTATAGGACGGTTTGTGAAAGGGGTTTCTAACATAGACAGCCCTTTAACAGTGTTGTGGGAAGATTTCATTGAATCCCCCAGTTCTGAAATATCCGGATTTCAGCGAATCTTTCACCACTACGCCACTGATGACAGGACGGGAGGGTAGAGGGAGCTTGCCTTGGCCAAAAAATCTGAAGGAAAATTTATCATGTAGCGTTATTATTAGCAGGGGAATTTAGGACAAAGGGCAGCCATGGAAGAATCATGGCTACCATAGGATAAGGAGCTCTTTGGCAATAGGATCAAAGCTTGGTTCATTTTAAAATGTTCCTAATGGGGAATACAGAGCACAAGTCATTATTGGATCGTTTTAATAAGCCAGATCTGTCACCCCAAAGAGCTTGATGGTTACTAACTATTCAAAGATTTTGATGCAAAGCTCAAACATAAAAAAGGCCAGCAAAATACAGTAGCAGATGTCCTAAGTAGTTTTTATGATATGGAAGGACTCAAGTTGGGGTGGTTACTAGTTGGATTTTCTACATAGGATATTCTAGTCTATAGAGCCATAGGCAGGATGAGGATAAACTTTGGCTAGACGCAAAAACGTTCCTCAGAGGGCAATCAATCAGGAAAGGCTATAAGT
Organism: Macrobrachium nipponense; assembly: GCF_015104395.2. Classification (NCBI taxonomy): domain Eukaryota; kingdom Metazoa; phylum Arthropoda; class Malacostraca; order Decapoda; family Palaemonidae; genus Macrobrachium; species Macrobrachium nipponense. Next base: position 55,847,759 of record NC_061100.1, read on the forward strand.
TACGTTTTCAGGTTAGAATTAGAGGGTAATCTGTTCGGCGGGAAAGTAGACTATAAATTAAGGACTAGTTACGTAATGGAAACACATTACAGAGCGTGATTGCGGAAAGTCCTAATGTCCACTGGATTTAGATATAGTACATTGAAAGTTTGTGGTAGTTCACATTTGGGGTAGAAAAGAGCTATAATGAGATGGTTAAATAAGTATATTTGGGAAGAATATGCGGACAGATGTGGAAAATTTTTTGAAAAAAAGTACAGTGCGCAACGTGCAAACCCGCAAGGGTACACTCTTGCACATTGGGGTCATCATCCTAATCAAGTGCGACCTTTCAGAGAATACAAATGGATATTTGGGGAATTTTCGTGAGTCAGGGTATGGCCACAAAGTATTATGGTAGTAAAGAGAACTAACGAGGACAGTGGAAATTTTTCCACCTAGGAACAAAATGGCCGAGGAATTGGTTGTAGCATTTTTTCAATGGGTCATCTGCAGATACGGCCCACCAGAAATTTTGTTGACCTATATTGGTAGAGAATTTGTAAACAGGAACCTTAGAGTGTCTGGGCAGAAGTTACGGGAATACAAAAGTAACAATTATCCCAACAGATCTAAGCTATATATTATGTTGGAACGGAGCCAACATGAAAGTGCTCGAAGCTCTCAGGAAGACTTATAGGAGGAAAATGATAGGAAAATAGGGTTTGATATATAGATACAGTTAGGCATAACATTAACTAATACTATGAGTCAGTTGTTTCCATTAAGATGTCTCCATTGAAGCATTTTTTCATTGCCAAGCGCCAAGGCACAATTTGAATTGTACCTGCACCTCATCATGGAGAGATACAATCAAGCAAGCATTTCCACAGCCAAAAGGAGAAACAGCATATTTCAGCTACATATCGAGGCGAATAGACCCGAGAAATGGTGGAAAAAAACAACCGGAAAAATCATGAAATGTTACAATAGCTATTAAGAAATGTATGTTTGAAAACAATGGAGAAATGAACTAAATATAAGTTAAGTCGAAAGTTTGAGGAACCCCTTTTAGACGTTACCGAACAAAAGAGAGGAAACAGATTTTTAGTGTTAGCTGAAAAGACAGGTCGGACTAAATGTACATATATAAAAAAATAAAACGGGAATAGGGAAAACGATAAAATGGTGATATTGCGCAGGTGCATTTTTTTTCTAGATTTTGCAAATGGATGATGAAGTGTGATTAATCAATCTTATTTAAAAAAAAGTATCTCCCTGTAACTATTTTCTTATTATGCACAACTGCAGCGATTTGGTGTATTGTTGCAATAATGGACAAATTTGGGTAAAATATGTGGGAAAAGACCGTGGATTGTGTGTCACAAATATATAAGGAATATTTTGGTGATGACCTTTAGCTGGTGATGATTTTTGGTGACGACTTTGTTTGGGGGTGATGTTTTGGGTTTTGATTTTGGTGAGTGAGTACACATGGGGTGTGATTGTGTTCTTGTGGAGTTATGGCTCTTGGAGGTGGTATAGCCCATGGTGGTTTGCAGTGCCTGGTTGAGGCGGGTGTATTCTATGAGGTCCACCCTACTGATGTGGTTCTTTAGTGTTATATATATATATATATATATATATATATATATATATATATATATATATAATATATATATGTGGTGTGTGTGTGTGTGTGTGTGTGTGTGTCGGTGGGCATATATAATATATATATTATATCTATATATATATTATATATATATATAAATAATATGTGTGTGTGTGGGATTTGTGCGGTGTGTGTGTGTTTTAGTGTTTGTATGTGTGTGTGGTAGTATCGCAAACGGTTTCTCTCAGGTATTACTTGGCGGTGCTTAAATAGCTTATGATTTATAGACTGTCGGTGGTGTTTTTACTATTGGTGGTTATATTAATAAGGGTGGACAAGTTTTGGGTACCCATGTGGTAACAATGAGGATTTTCTTGAGGAAAGTTTTGAGGATTAATGGGGTTCTGTGTATCAATGAGGATTTCTTGAGGACATTTTTGAGGATTAAATGGGTGGTTCTGTAGGTATCAATGAGGATTTTGGGATTAAATATGGCTATTTGGGTATCAGTTGGGAATGTCTTTAGGATTTTTAAGTTTAATGTGGTCAGTGGTATCAGTGAGGATTTCTCGATGATTTTGAGGATTAATGTGGTTATGTGATATCACTGAAGACTTATTAGGATTCACAGCGAGGATTAATGAGGTTTGGGGCATAATTTGAGGTTAATGGGATTATTTAGGATTTACGAGGCTAACTAGACAGGGCAATGTCGCTGTTTGGGGAAGTTTTGTTGTTTGAGTGCTACCAATGTTGTGCTGTCAAAGATGAGACCAATTGTTGAAACTTATCTCTTGGAGTTGGATACTCAGAGGGTTTTAACTTCTTTGGAATCTAAGATGAGACTTCATTAGGACGAATTTTAAGGGGTCATTCGTGAAATGCTATGGTTTTTGTTGCGTCGGTAATTGTATGTGTGATGCTAAATACAGTTGCTAAGTGAGAAAAGAATTGAAGATTTTAGTCTTATTGGGGAGATCTATAACTGGATCAAGTGGTGTGTGTGGTTTTACGTAAGGTTTCTCCTGAAGACGTGTAGAGAGGGGGGCAAAATTTATCTTAAGATACAATAAACATAGAAATGAGAGTCAATCATTTATATTTGATTAGGTTTAATTGTATAGACATTATTGGGTCCTGTAGGTGTACTGGCAGTTAACGAGTTAATTGTGAGGGATCAGGTACTGATAAAGTTCTCCAAAATAATAAAAAATAAGAGGTCAGTGGATAAGACCATGTTAATTTAGTGGTGAATTTCAGTTTTAAATAATATGAAACAGAGGATGGTCAGGTAAGTTCATAACATCGTATGTTTTAAAATAGGAATTTGTTTCTAGGAATATAGGATTGTCAAAAGGTTCAGTTAAAAAAACTATAATCATAAATTTCACAAAGTCTGTGTATACGGCATCAAAAAACCCGTCGTGCGCACGTCAGCACGAACTAATTAATAATCAATCAATACATTTTCCCCCCATAAAAATTAACTATTCAACTCTTTCCTCAATTACACAAAGGTAGTTGCATCACGTCAACAAAATTACCGCCACAACAAATCTGTAGTATTTCACAAATAAACACCTTAAAATTCCTCACAATGAGAACGCAATTATCTAAAAAATTCCGAAGGAGTAAAAACCTCTGAGTATCAACTCCTAAAGAAATATCCTTAATGGTCTCATTGAGGACACCATAACATTATCAGCACCAAAAAAAAAAAAAAAAAAAAAAAAAAAAAAAAAAAAAAAAAAACTGTTTATTCAAACTTCCCCAAAAAGGCGGCAAGCTCATGTCTAGTTAGCTTGTACACCCCGAACGGCACCATTAAACCTCCAATAACCCCAAATCCTCGTTCTATCCTCTCTTATACCACAGAACTACATTACTCCTCAAAAATCCTCAAGAAAGTGCCTCAGGGATACCCAACGAAAACCACTTTAATCCTCAAAAAGCTCAAGAAATCACTCACGTCATCACTGGCTACCCAAAAATGTCCTATTCCATTCTATAACCACCAAAGATGATATACACCACCTCAGGGCTAACCCTAAGCAATTTAACCACCGCCAAAATATATGGCACCAAAGCAAAACAATCGACGGGAATGATCCTCAGAGAAAACACAATGCCACGAAATATCAACATTGGGGACAGAGACTCATAAATACACTGCCTCACTGGAAAGAAATAACCATAAACTGCCAAAATAAACACTGGGGAATATAACAAAAAAAATACACCGCCTCTCAAGAAAAACGCAAAAACCACAATGACAAGTACCAATCCCAAGAGCCTTAATGCTACAAAGACCCGCAATCATCACCCCATTGGCCTAAACACAGATTATCACAAAAACATTAAAACGACTAAATATCATCACCAAAAATAATAATCACCAGAAATCTGATACCTGTTCAGTGAATTGGTGCTAATGATACCCTTTAATTTCTCAATATCCTCAAACTATACATACTCTTTGGGAATTTTCTCGTCCCTTTAGCTGACTATCACCATAACTCTCGTCGCTGGATTTAAAATAACATCTTCTGAAAAACCTCTTTTAGATTGTGGTTCAATTATACATAGATTCTTTCATGTCCCACATTGCACATAAATATCACCCTTATTATATAATTATACTCCATTCCATTCCTCCATACTCCCAAAGTCCCAATGTTAGCATTAGTATCCACAACTAGTATCCAATAACACTGTATTCAAATATCACCAATATTAATGCGCTAATATTACACCAGCATCCCCATTATTACCATGATAACGACCATTTATTATTGCTCCAATCTTACCTATAGTATCACAAACATCCATGATAACCTCAATCACTATCGTGCCAATATTACGACCAGTATTACCAAAATCCTCTCATAACCACCATTATTATCGCCGCAATGTTACCACAGTATCACCAATATCACCATGATAACCCACCGTTTTATTCGCCGCCAATATTACCACCAGCTTCACCATTATAAACCACCATTATCACCATCATGATCACCAAAATATCCCCATTGAACATTGATGTGATCATAAATATCACCATCAAACACTGTAGTGGTCACCAATATCCTCATTACCACACCGTGATCACTAAACATTTATTACCACCAGTGTCCCCCATATTAACCCAGTATCCTCATTTCCTCAATTCCACGTTACACCCATGTATGGAATATAAAACCACCTGGATCCAACTGTTATGTATCTCCTACAAGCAGGATGGCCCAGCCAAAGTCTGTTGCCAACGCAAACCCTGTTAATCACCAAAAATGGTTCTATCCAACCACTTATCACCCCACAGAGTGAACCTGCACTCTAAAAACCTAAAGTATTTAAAACTATGGGCTTGCACATTAAGTGCCGTCTCTGTTGAGGGTTTCAAAGGGTATTGGCGAGAACATGGAATGATAAGACATGGGTTGTTTTTAGTTTGGGAATAATTAGGTTCAAAAATTTATCCGATGCTCCTGTATGCAATAAAATCTGGGATCATCATGTTTCCCACTATTCCATGTTTACAATTGGTCTAGGCTTTGGGGAGTGCCCATGAAAACCAAATGGGAGGCACAAACCACTGTAAACCTTTTTGTTGATTGGCTTTCCAAAATTTCGCCAATCTCTTGAGGAACCTGCCTGCGAAGTTTCATATATAACTCCCAGATTTCTGAGGTGTGGGTATTGCATTCCTCCATTTCTGAGATGGACACAGACGCCAAAGTGATCGGCACTTTTGCATATTCCACAATTATTTGGCAATACCTACTTTCTTTGTGTGCCCTGGTTTATTATAATTGAAACAACGCTACGTTCTCTGGATCAATAGATATCCTCGTATATTCCACTTTGGCAATACATACTTTCTTTGTTGTGCCCTGGTTTATTTTATAATTGAAACAACGCTACGTTTCTTTCTGGATCAATAGATATCCTCTTTATATTCCACTTTTGCTACAATTGGAGAAGGAAAAATTTATTTCTCCCTTTGAGTTGTATTTCTTGGACTGGTCGCCGTTAAAATATATGTACTATCCAACGTGGGACATTTGGACATGTGTTTCTGAATTTGGGGATAAATTAGTTCCTTATCTGATGTAGGATCAATCTTTTCATCAAAGCTATTTACAACGGCGTCTGGGTCGTCGTGTAGAAGCTGGGAAGAATTAATGAGTTTCTGTAGGCTATTAAGTGAGATATTATTACTTTTTACCAATGTGGAATTTTTACATTTCTGTATCCATTCTCCTGCTGAGACAAAAAACCTGAGAGCTATGCTCAACCATGGTCTTCTGACCTTTTCTAATCCTGTAGAAACCTCTTAGGTCTCTCACCTTATCCCTGTGTTCCTTTTTTTCCATAGGCTGCCCCCAGAAATGCTTGTAATTCGGTCCATGACTGGCATTTTGTGTACTGAAAACTGCGGAAGCGATGCACTAATCCCCCCGTCAAAATCCAACAAGGCATTTGCCTCTATGAACGCCTATGTATCACTTTTAATTCCCTTATCCTCTAGGAAATTATTAACCCCTTAGATAAACGTCTGTGATAGCTGGGACAGAATGCCATCAATAATGCCCAAAAAGGATGAACCCTTTCTGCAACATTTGTGATTTTATGTAGCTAAATTTGACCACTATTATTTGCTTCCGCTATTTTTCCTCCCTTAGTATTTAGGATTCGCCCCGACCTCAACAACATCAATAATGTTTATCCAGTTTCCTTCGCAATCACCAACACACACACACACACAAAAAGAGAGATAGGAATACATATACTAGTCCCCACACATAAATATTTTCAAAGTAAATGTTTCTTGAGTCTGCGGGAGAAGATCCCCACTATAGTTTCATGGTCAAGGTCATCAGCTGTTCAAAACTGTTACAAGGTCAAAAGATGAACAAATCTGTCTCATTGCACTGCAACTGAAAACAGGAAGAAGAGAGAAGGAAAGAGAAAGGGAGACGAACCTTTTCTTTTCGTCTTTAGCCTGGTATTTGCTGAATCTGCACAATCAACCTGACCAACACTCTATGCCTGCATTCCACACACTAGCATGAGAAAAAAAGTAGTGAATCCGTCGGTGGTGTATTTCTTGCAATATCTAATTCCTGCTAGAAAGAAAAACAAAAATTGAGCCACTTAGTTAAATACCATTTTTTAAAATATCAAATCGCATCATCCCATATATGCACATTTCATTTACTAAGAAAAGGAAAATGGGATAGATATACAAATTTCTCGAAGCGAGAGAGAGAAAACCGACTTAAAAAAGAGATTTCTAACACTCACCAGAATTCCCCACAGCATATCTGCTTGATATTGTCTCCATGACCCATGGCCCCAATACACCGATAGCCCCACCATAATTATTACACTTTTATAGCCACCATATTTAGATATCTACACCGTATTTACAACACACATCACTGAATGATGAATGGGTTTGCTGGCTCCAACCTAAACAGCTTCATCAGCGATTGGAGCAACAGTTGCCAAAAATACCTAAATATAATCTCTTTTTGCTAACATCTATATGGTGTCCTGACTCCTATTCAACACCTCAGTCTCTCCAGAAACATAATCCATAGGCCTGATTGCCCTTCCTGACTGCCATTAAACTGTTACGGTGTAAAATGGCTTGATTTAATCAAAGAAAAGAAAACCTGCATGACCTACCTCTGTCCTTCCCAGCGACCGGCCATCTTTGCAGCTAAAATTAGTCCTTAACTCTGGGCTAATTCAAAGTCTTGATATACAAAATAAAGCCTTTATTTCCCCAAAGTAGCTAACATGAAAATGAAAGAAATTGTTACACACTATTCTCATTGTCTAAAGAAACCCATGTCTTTCTCAAATAAATGTCAGATAGAGAATTTATCTTCAGTAGTGACAAACTGAATCCATCTGTAAAAGAAACCACATTTATCAGAAATGAAATGCTAAAGTTCATTAATAGTATTAAATGTCGCACCACACTTCCCCTCTCAGAGTAACTGAAAAATAATTGTCACTGTGTTTTAAATGTTCTTTATCCCATCACTACCTTGATTGAAGGATCTTCTCACCTCCATTGGCCTTCCAAAGTCTCTTGCGACCACCACTAGCATTTTTGCCTAATTGCCCCATTGATTACCACACAAGAGATTATATTGCTGCACATCAATGGACGTACGAAGGTTTGTATGCTATTCTACTCATATGTACCTGCATTCCCACATATCTTGTACATGCCCTGGTGGGCACGCCAACGAACTTACACACGCAATTGCATTTTCTGACATGACAATCATATGACTTATCAGATCGCTTTCATGCCCCGCGATCTCACCAGTGCAGCTTGCTAATATTATGATTGCTTAAGGTTGTCTTGTCTCGTTCGAATGTTTTTAAGCTTTTCCCTAACACTTGAGACTGTGTCGGTGTGGATTCCAGTCTTGTTCACGTCACCAGTTGCCGACCTAATTTAACTATTAATGTATCCATTGTAGCACGAAGGAACACATGATTGAGAATATCCTTAAATCCACAGTGGAGATAGGAGTGAAACTGGGAACTGAAACAAGTACTTTCGCAGTTTATTTCTACGTTATCACACTGAATCAAACAGAGGGTGAGAGAGGTATTTTACAAAGGGAGGGCGGGGTTACATTTTGTTAATCTTGGCAGACTGCTCTTTCAGCAAAAAAGACATGGAAAGAGGATCAAGAGCTAAGCCATGTGAACAAGGAATATAAATCTCCACCCTTGATTAGTTCTTGATCCTCTTTTCATGCCTTTTTTGCTCAAAGAACATTCTATTAAGATTAACAAACTGTAACCACGACCTCCCTTTGTATAAATAAGCTTCTCATTCTCCCATAGATTCAGTTTGAACTGAAAAATGTTGAAATAAACTACGAAAGTACTTATTCTAAGCCCCCAGTTTCTCTCACCCTTTTAACGTGGATTTAAGGATATATATGTATGTGTATGTATATATATATATATATATATATATATATATATATATATATATATATATATATATATATATATATATGTATATATATATATATATACATATATGTATATATATATATATAATATATATATATATATATATATATATATACACACATATATATATATATATATATATATATATATATATATATATATATATATAGTATATATATATATATATATAGTAATTATTTCATAACCGTGATTCATATAAATTATTCGAGCTACAAATGTTTTTTAATATCTGATTCGCGAACATATTCATGTGCTCCCTGGAGGAGCACTCGACATCAAAACTAGTTCATGAAGAAGTCAGAGTCCTGGGATAAAATATGCATTTGCAATACGACCCATAACCATATATAAAATGGAGAAAGCTGACAATAGATTAAGGATCAATCTCAATAGGTAAATGAATCTTCGTAACACACGCATGCAAAAAGCACATGCATATTGGTCAATCTATCAATGTATCTGTCTCTCATATTACATAAAGACAGAGGTTAAATATAGACAGAGTAATAGATAATGTGAGAGACAGATACATTGATAGATTGACCAATATGCATGCGCTATTTACATGAGTGTGTTATGAAGATTCATTTACCTATTGAGATTGATCCTTAATCTATCGTCAGCTTTCTCATTTTGTATATGGTTATGGTTCGTATTGCAAATGCATATTTTATCCCAGGACTCTGACTTATTTTGATGTCGAGTGCTCCTCCAGGGAGCACATGAATATGTTCGCAAAAGTAGGACCAAGAGGAGATCCCATGGCCATGCCCCCAATTAGTTTAAAAAGCTGCCTATTAAAAATAAATGCCGTGTACAGCACGGCCAATTCTAAAAGAGCATTAAAATTCGAATGACTGAAATTGCAGTGAACAGACTCAGGTTCGGGGAATAGCTTATCAACGACAATGTTTATAGTCTCTCTTACAGGTACGTTGATAAACAGTGACTCGACATCAAAACTAGTCATGAACAACTCAGAGTCCTGGGATAAGATACGTTCTTTAAACTGCTCACAATTTTTAAGGGCATACTGGTTTGTGGTCAGCAGTTCCAACAGAGGGACGAGAAATTTTGCTAGTTTGTAATTAGGTGTGTTGTAAGAGGCCAAATTAGGGCGGAGAGGATCATTGTTTTTATGTATCTTTGGCAGGCATTTGTTTTCAATGGACAGCTTTTTAAACAAATTGAGGGCATGGGCATGGGGTCTCCTCTTAGTCCTACTTTTGCGAACATCTTCATGTGCTCCCTGGAGGAGCACATTTTGGACAAATGCCCCCTGGCCTTCCGCCCTCTGTTTTAATCACGCTATGTGGACAACACTTCTATCCTATTCAAACACGAGTTTGATGCTGACGGGTTCCTAGATTTTGGTAATAATTACCAAAATAATATTAATTTTACAATGGAGAAAGACCACAATTCAAAATTAGCCTTCTTAGATATTCTGGTCTCTAAGGAAAATTATTGTTTTTGCACTTCACTTTTTTAGACAGAAACATTTACTGGCCTCGGTTCCAATTTCTATAGTTTCTGTTTTCTCAGTTTCAGATCTGTTTCATATGAGAAGAGAAAGTCCCCTACAGAACTACCATCGACAGACATAGCCTCATTACCATAGAGCCTATAAATCAAGCAATGAAAATACTCCCACAATTGAATTGTGGGTCACCAGACCTCACCAATCATAAACCTACAGACTTGTAAGACTCATATATCTTCCTGTAGGTTATGACATCCTCCTTGGACAGGATTTTAAGTCCTCCATAAAGAGTCCTCCACAACCTCTTTTCAACTTGCTGCCAGTGCCAATTAAGTGGCCTGGACAGTGCTGTGCTATGTCCAGTTTGGTTGTCGAGCCAATTCAAAATCAAATTCCTCTGCCTAGCCCTGCCTCAGTACCAGTGCCAGAAGAACCCAAACTTGACACGATGCCATTCCAGTGCCACTTGAGTGCCCTGAGCAGTGACATGCTCCATCCATACCGGATGTTGAGCCACTCTCCAATATCAACTCATTACCTGACATGGCCTTACAGACAGTGCCAGAGACCAATTCAAACTCCAAGGTATGTGCCTGGGCCGGCCTCACATCCCGTGCCACAGCCCACTCTAAATCTCCTACAGGGGATCCTCAACAAGAAAATCTCTCTCCTCCCAGCTTGAGTCATATTCAGACTCCCATGACCACAGCGGAAAACTCACACAAAGGTGTGGTCTTCCAACCGAAGCCTGAGTTGGTCATCATTACCTGAGAGACTACAACGCCCACCAAACCTTCTTCCTCTCTTACCAATTTTTAGAACAGGACTCTGGAAAACTTGCATATAGCCAAGATGGAACCGAACTCAATCAACTTTGGTTCCACACGTCACAGACTCTGCCTATAATGACGAACAGGCAATCTAAAAGAGGACCAAGGAAGAAGGGTAAAAGGTATAAATCATCTAGGTACCATAAGAGAGCCACTGAGTTCTCATGGCACTTGTCTCAATCTGGCACAGAGTCCCAATTTATCTGAGAGTGTGATGGCACTAATCCAGAGGAAGTGCCATTCACTCCCTTCATACTTCATCTTCTCACCGATTGTGTTTGTGTACTGATAAATTTAAAGTAAATCTTTTTGTTCCATACTTGAGACTGTTTACTAATCCAAACATAACCTGTTCAAGTCAGGATTTTCTTCTTTCTGAGTACTTGGCCCACTTCTCCAGGGTCAGATGCCAAGTAACTTCCCTAATTCTCCACTTTTCCGTGACTTTATAGCTTGATATCTTTTGTAACGTTAAGATTGATTCAATGTGTTAACTTTTTATCCCCGTTTTTGCTCCCAAGGGCCATCGTCTCCATTTTATCTGATAACCTTACTGTGCATAAGTGCAAATTGTTACACGTGTTAACGAAAAATAGACCATAGTTGGCACCATCATTTGTTTAAACAAGTGAGTTAAGATCAGAAAAGTAAGGTAAAAAAACAAAGGGTTCCAATATATGGTTATACGAAAAAGAGGTGTATTGGATAAATTGTTATAATTAGTTAGGGATAAAATTATCTATTTGGATAGTTAGGATAAAGTATGAAGTTTTATGATATCATTGTAACAATCTGAATAGATTAAAATATAAGTAATCATTCAATGCTGTAAACCCTATATTGGTATATTTTATTATACACCTGCCTCATGGCCTACAAGTCAGGTAGAGTAAAATTTAAGTCTTAGTCGAAGCCTTGGAGGCACCACATAGTTAAAACTTTATGTAGTACAATTGGGACATTAAGCTGTAAGAGAGAGGAAGTAAGATTTCCTAACTCGTTCATGCTTACCATAGACATTTCATGTTTTTTGTTTTTTTGCCCGGAAAAAAAAAAAGGCATAAAAGGTCCTTTTTCTGTGGGGAGTTGTAAACAGACATACATTATGACTGTTATGGAAAGTCCATTAGTTTTAAGCAATTCTAAAAAAGAAAAAACCTACTAAACCGTGTAAAACAAGAAAATTCAGGGAGGCTAGGACCACACAGGTTAGTGTATGGGAGCCGCCATTTTTCCCAACTCCTTGGTTCTTGATGATTGGTCATTGTATATTTTGTTCACACTTCACTCCCCTCCAAAAACTTCGCCTGCTCTACAGCCAAAACGAATTCCTTATTATCTTGTTAATCTTTTCGAATTTTTTTTTTTTTGTTGTCCTGTCAATCTCAAAATGTTCCATTCCATGCATTTTTTAACTGGGAGTCAAGTCCACTGTCCCAAGACAGGCTCAGCAAACCCTGGGACCTCTACCATTGCCCCCATCCCCAGTTCCATGTCCACAACAACTGTTCCTTTTATTTTATGATTGTTTGATAACATTTCTCACTAAAATCTCTTAACTTGAAAAGGCGTTGGCACTACGTTTTAGGTTAGGACCTTATGATCATCCAGAGGACAAAGGTACAATTCGATTTCGAATTTGTTTCGATTCCACAATTCTCTTACTTCTTTTTACATCCCGCTTTGTGCATATAATAAAAATAAACTCCTCCCAGTGCCATCTCCTTCAAAGAACATAATGGAAGAATATTTGGTGCCTCACAACCATAATGTGGCCTTCAGTTCATTTTGCTAATCTTGTATCAGTTGGTTGGATTTTTACTTTTTGTGTTTTTTTTTACCCTCTCTGCCATTAAAGCAATTTTCACATTTGTACATTAGTCACGTTGTAAATCCAAGTTATAGTGCATTCGTTTAAGATTTGAAGAATAGGTAGACACCGGTGGAAGGATCAAATAGCATTAGTCTATTTTTCATTTTAGTTTTCAGGCTCGTTTGAAATAATGCTTTCATTTAATCAATTCTACCCCATGGATTGGGCTAAATTTGTTCTATGGCGTTTGAATAGTGGCAACTTTTTTGATTTACTGAACTAACATAAAAGCCATCAGTAACTGATGAGCTAATATCTTGTATCTCCTTGTTTTGTTATGTAATCTGATTTCATATAATAATAAACTTGATTAAGTGTAACATTAGCATTTCCTTTAAACTCATCAATTTCGTTATATTGTTCGCGCTGTTTTGTTTCTGTGGTTACCTGGCAAAGAACCTAATTTTGTATTTCCAAATGAAAATTTGTAGGACCTCACATGGCCACACATGTAACTATTAGATATTCATATATATATTAATATATATATATATAATATATAATAGCTATATATATTATTCTATATATTAATATATCTATTTATATTGTATCTGTATATTATATCCTATAGTAGTATTATATATCTATATATATATATGATATATTATTATTTATATGTATATGTATTATTATATAATATATAGTATCTATATTGGAATAATTATAATTAATATATATATATTATATATATAAATAAATATATGATTCTATTATATATATATTATATATATCTATATATATATATAATTATATATATATATATAATAAAATATAGTAATATACGTATATTTACTTTATATATATATATATATCTATATATATTATCTATATATATATAATAAAATATATACATATATATATATATATATATATATATATAATATCTATATTATATATGATATATATACTAATTATATATATATTATATAATATATCTATATATATAATTATATATATAGCTATATATATATAGATAATAATATATAGGTTGTATATTTATTTATATATAATATATAATGATATATATAGATATATTAGATATAAATATATATGCAATATAGCTATAGCATATATATACTATATATATTTATATATATATATATAATAGTATCTATATCTATAGATAAATTTATATAATATATAATATCTATATATATATAAGTTATATATATATATATATATATATATATACATATATATATTTATCTAGGTGTATATATTATATATATCTAGTAGAATATATACTATTATAGATATTACGTATATTATAGTTTATGATAATATCTATTAAATTTATAAATATATATTATTCAAATATATAATAAATTATATATATACTCATATTATTATATATAAATATAAAATATATATATATAATAATATATATATCTATATATAATAAAAATATCTAAAAATATATATCTATCTTATATATATAATTATATATATATATATATATATATATATATATATATATTATATATAATAATATTATTATATAATATCTATATATATATAGATAATAATATGGTAATATATATATATATATATAGATAATATATTATATTAATATATATATATTATATCTCATATATACTACACATCTATAATTATATATATATAGATATATATATATATTATATAAGTATAATTCTTCTATATTATATATTTTTATATTTATATATAATATCGTATTTATATATATTATTTATTTATATATTAAATAACTATACATATACTATAGTATATATATCTATAATATATATCTATATATATCTATCTATATAATTATATATCTTATATATTATATATATATAATTCTATATATATATATCTAGTAATATATACGTATATCGTTATATGTACGTTATATGGATATATATAGTATATATAATATATCTATATCTATATTATATCTACTATATATCTATATCTAAAATATCTATATATATCTATATATCTAACATATATATATATACATAAAATATATATCTAATATATAATTATATATATATATATTAGAATCTTATATATATATTATAATATTAATATATATTATGTATATATATAGTACACGGTATATAGCTTTTTTTTCCCTCTGTAGTTGGCGGACGCAAGAAATGGGCTAGCTTTTTTTGCTATATTAGGTAACTAGGAATTAGGCTGCTTGCCGAAAGCCTTTTAAATTGACCAAGCAAAACTAAAGTTACTTATGTTAATCATTATCTGTAATAACCAATAAAGGATGGGACTAAGATTCTTTTAAAAAGGGTCCACAGTAGAAAGGCGTGGACGTAAGCCTGTTCTTTTTCAGCGGGGAGGATACAGGCTCATGAAAATTTTTGATGAGAATTCAACTATCTTTTAGAATCTATAATATCTCAATCAAATATCATCTGAAGATAAAATAAATCAAAGAGTAACATATTGTAAACTAGCTGGACAGGAGCCTGAGAGGCATCTCATTTAACATGCTCTCAACTCCTCCAAAAAGCGAGAGGTCGAAACCACCTCATCATTTTCGCCTTTCTGAGATTCTTCAAAGAATTTTGATTTCCTGGTGGCGAATTCATGCAGATATTGTCAGCCTTTGGTCTCAAGTTCAGTTAAAATGTTGTGTACCTAACGACTTCTCTCTCTTCTCTCTCTCTCTCTCTCCTCTCCTCTCCTCTCTCTCTCTCCCCGCTCCTCTCTCTCTCTCTCTTAGGGTTTTCCAGAAGATCTTAACGGTATTTTGAATCATAATTTCTTGCATCTTTCCGTTCAGTAAATACCGTAATCATTACAATATTCATAAGATAAAAATTGTCATTAAACAGTACAAAAAAAATGTGTAGAAAAGCCAATTGAGACGTTAAATCATTATCAAGAAAGGACATTTTCCTTTATTTGTAAATAATGATATAATGATTTTTAGCATTAGAAGGATGAAAAGTATTTGAGCACAAAAGAGTTGTGATGGTGAAAATAAAAGAATAAACAAAATGGCTCTTTCAATCATCTGACAGATATGCTGTAGAGATCATTTTGCCGTGGTGTTTCATATAAAAGCACCGGTGAAGGTGGTTTAGCAGAGGGATTTGATGAGAGAGTGCAACCATCCTCCTAAAAACAAATTTACTTTGGGTAATATGATTACTGAAAACATTACATCACGCAAACTAGTGTCAGTACTCCTATTTGGGTTTTACGAACGGAATCCCTGGAATTAATAGACATACCGGGATTATCGAATAAAGAATGTTACTTACATTACATATAAACTTGAA
>NC_061100.1:55873839-55877738 GCF_015104395.2 Macrobrachium nipponense
TCAGAGGTGTCACTATTCATCTCAGTGACCTCAAAAACTATGTGTTAGACGCTAATATCTGTCGATTTTAGTTATTTTTACGTCACCCCCTTCCCACACCTTTTCACCTCCCTCCCTACTGGGGCTGAGCTTTTACTTGGAGGGCATCGGGAGCACCACTATTGATTTCAACAACCAAAAATCAAAAACTTTGGATAGATACTAATATCTATCATTTTCACTTATTTTTATATGAATAGTAACAATTCTGGTGCCCTTTAAGTCTAAGTTAGCCCTGACAGGAATGTAGGGTAGAAAGGTAGAGACATGTAAAAATAACCAAAAACTACAGAAACTAGTGTCTAATTCATAGTTTTCAAGGTCGGTAAAATGAATGGCTACACTCCCAATGCCCTTCAAGTCCAAATTCAGCCTAGGAAGAGGGTTTGAGAAGGGGTGAGAAATAAGATGTAAAAAGCGATGGGTATTAGTGTCTAATCCATAGTTTTTGAGGGAGGTTGCTGGGATGACTAGAGACACTCACGATGCCCTTCAAGTCCAAGGTCAGTCCCAGTAGGAATGGGGGGCGTGAGATGTGGAGAAATATAAAATGTTAGAAATGCTAGGCAATATAGCTGAAGCAACTATCTTAACAGGGAAGGGAGAGAGTGAGGGAAGCAAAAGAGTAAGAGGGAGATGAAGTGAGAGAGAGAGAGAGAGACAGACAGACAAACAGACAGACAGACAGACAGGTCGTTTTCATATATATATATGTGTATATATACATATATATATATATAATATGATATATATATAGTATATATATATACTATATATATATATATATATATATATATATATATAGCTATTATACATCAATTCAAGCATACAAATGTCCGTTTAATATCATAAATTCACTTTACTCCCAAATGATATATTTTCATATATGTACCGAAGGGGAATTTTTTGAATATGATAATAACATTTCGAGTCCCCCATGGGATCCGAACCACCGCTTCCAAGTGGACGGGACGAAACGAAAAATCATGGACGTCCAGTGGACGTAGACGGTCCAATATCATCAGCCAACAGAGACGCTATAAGTTCATATCGATTGCTGACCTACAAATCACCCTCGATCTGGATGCTTTCGTAATTAGAATCGATATGAAACCCGTCTACCATGTTGGCCAATTCGAGCGTTTGACAGAACGTAGCCTTTTGTTATGAATAATATCACATCGAACCGTGATCCATTTATATATCAATTCAAGCTACAATGTCCTTTAATATCTAAATTCACTTTACCTCCCAAATGATATATTTTCATATATGTACCGAAGGGGAATTTTTAATGATAATAATTTCGTCACCCCCCATGGGATCGAACCACCGTCCAAGTGGACGGGGACGAAATCAGGACGGTCAGTGACGCTATCCAATCAGCCAACAGAGACGCTATAAGTTCATATCGATTCTGACCTTACAATCCACCCCCTCGATCTGATGCTTTCGTAATTAGAATCGATATTGAAACCCGTCTACCATGTTGGCCAATCGAGCGTTTGACAGAACGTAGCCTTTTGTTATGAATAATTATCACATCGAACCGTGATCCATTATATATCAATTCAAAGCTACAATGTCCTTAATATCTAAATTCACTTTACCTCCCAAATGATATATTTTCATATATGTACCGAGGGGAATTTTTTAATTGATAATAATTTCGTCCCCCCATGGGATGTAACCACCGTCCAAGTGGACGGGGACGAAATTCAGGACGGTCAGTGACGCTATCCAATCAGCCAACAGAGACGCTATAAGTTCATATCGATTCTGACCTTACAAATTCACCCTGATCTGGATGCTTTCGTAATTAGAATCGATATGAAACCCGTCTACCATGTTGGCCAATTCGAGCGTTTGACAGAACGTAGCCTTTTGTTATGAATAATTATCACATCGAACCGTGATCCATTTATATATCAATTCAAGCTACAAATGTCCTTAATATCTAAAATTCACTTTACCTCCCAAATGATATATTTTCATATATGTACCGAAGGGGAATTTTTTTAATTGATAATAATTTCGTCCCCCCATGGGATCGAACCAACGTCCAAGTGGACGGGGACGAAATCAGGACGGTCAGTGACGCTATCCAATCAGCCAAACAGAGACGCTATAAGTTCATATCGATTCTGAACCTTACAAAGCAACCCCGATCTGGATGCTTCGTATTAGAATCGATATGACCCCGTCTTTACCATGTTGGCCAATTCGAGCGTGACAGAACGTAGCCTTTTGTATGGATAATTACACCATCGAACGTTATATATATCAATTCAAGCTACAAATGTCCTTTAATATCTAAATTCACTTACCTCCCAAATGAATATTTCATATATATACCGAAGGGGAATTTTTTAATTGATAATAATTTTTCGTCCCCCATAGCGTCAGCTGACGTCCTTTAGTTTTTATAATCGATTATAATTACGAAAGCATCCAGATCGAGGGTGATTGTAAGGTCGAAAATCGATATGATATAAGCGTCTCTGTTGGCTGATTGGATAGCGTCACTGACCGTCCTTTAGTTATATATATATATATATATATATATAGATATATCTAGTATATATAGTATATATATATATATGATATATATATATGTATGTATATAATATATATATAGATATATATATAATATTATATTTATTATATATAGTATATATACATATATATATATATATATATATATATATATATATATAATATATATTATATATATATATATATATATATATATATATATATCTATATATATATACTATATATATATATATGTATAAAAAGAAAGAGAATGTACAAAGAAAAAATGAAAAACAATGGCGAGAACCGTATTGACAGTTTGAAATCATTTCCACTTATGAAGAAATCTTCATATGCTTCACACGTTGAATAGCACTATTGAACAAGAACGAACAAAAGCAATTGGGAAAGTGAAAAAAGCAGCATTACTGAATTCAATTTCTCTATAAACCTGATTATGGAGCACCACCAAATAGCCCGATTGAATAGTTCCGTCCGTACTGGAAATAATAAAACAAAAGAGGAGGAAACTCGGTACTCCATTATGTGCGTGATGAGGGTTTAGTGGACAAGCAATTACGATTTATCGTTATAAAAGATTAGTAATGCCACATAAGAATACGAACTGCAAAACCCTGTGATACACATACAAATTTACAACACATTAATTTGTCAAACAAAGAAGTGTCCAGGTAATAATACCTTGTTTCACAGAAAGTGAGAACTTGCTCTTACGTAAGTTTAATTTTATTATGACTAAAGCATAAACCCTGCTGTCTCCACGCCGACATCTTGCCTATAAATTAATTTCTATAATCTTAAATGCTATCACAGTGAAATGTACTCGGTTAAAATATGGGAGAAGAAGTAAGTAAATATTTACATCTTCACACACGCACACACACACCCACACCCACACACACACACACACACACACACACACATATACACACACACACACACACACTATATATATATATATATATATATATATATATATATATATATATATATATATATATATATATAATATATATACAGCACTTGAGTTACCAACGCAGTTGATTTTTGCACCCACATTTCAACACTTCCTGACAAGATGCAGCAACAGAAGGGATCGATGCCCATTTGAGTTCCCATGTTTCACTGTCTTCATCTTTTTACCCAACCCGAAATTTCAGGACTAGACAGCTCTTGATTTTGATTTAAAACTTGTCCCCAAACATGCCCACCTTGGTATGCTGCCCTCTTGATCTGCTGTATTAAAGCCATCCTTAGGCTGGAGGGATTGCATCAAAAGACCTTGTTTGTGTCACAAACAACTC